>NW_015172685.1:5594-32789 GCF_001447785.1 Gekko japonicus
TAGATCAACGTATGGAGCAGAGGTCCATCCATGGTGATGCTCTGTATTCTTGGTGCTGGGGGGAGGCAACAGTGGGAGGGCTTCTGGAGTTCTGGCCCCACTGGGGGACCTCCTGATGGCCCCTGGGTTTTGGTCACTGCGTGTTGGACTGGGTGGGCCAATGGCCTGATCCAACATGGCTTCTCTTATGTCCTTATGTCGGGGGGAGTGATGCTCTGTCTTCTTGGTGCTTGGGGGGCAAGAGTGGTTAAGCTCCTGGAGTTCTGGCCCCACTGGGGGACCTCCTGATGGCCCCTGGGTTTTGGCCACTGTGTGTCACAGAATGTTGGACTGGATGGGCCAATGGCCTGATCCAACATGGCTTCTCTTACATCCTTATGTCTTATGTTCTTATCACCTGCTATTCAGTGCCTTGAACTCAATATGCCAGAGACTGAACCTTGGACCTTCAGAGACTCTTCCACTGCGTCACAGCCCCTTCCCCAGAGGCTGCCTTGGAAAGCGACTCCATGACATTACACCCCACCGAGGGCCTACCCCTTCCCAAACCCTAGACTGTGCCCCCCAAATCTCCAGGGATTTCCCAACCCCGAACTGGCATCCTGACTGAACTGCACTGAGCAACCTCAGACTGCCTTATGATGAGAAAAGCCAATTTTATATACATTAAAGGCCAGAGAGCTGGGACAGCCTTCCCTCTTCCTTCTTTCTCCCCGGGCTCAGTTAGGAGTACCTTCCTTCCCAGCCGATTGGCCTGTGACCATTCCGTCACTGCTCTCCTCCTCCTCCTGTGATAACTTGAGACAGGGCCTCAGTTGGTAAACAAACCTCGGCCCCTTTTCTGTGACAGCTCTTGGGAGGAGGAAGAAAGGGAAAACTCAGACAAATAGTGTGCAAAAAAGCAGAAAGAGGAGGGAGGGGCGGTTGGGAAGAAGACGAAGAAGAATCAAACAAGGCCGAGAGAACAGTCGAAAACAAAAGGATCAGCCGGAGATATCACCCAGCGTCAAATGAAAGACGAGAGGAGGAAAATATGGGGGGAGCGTGAGAGCCGGGGGCCGCCCAAAGAAGTGTTTGCTCACATCAAAAACGGAGTTGTCATTAGGACTACCATCTGGAAGTTGGCGGCGGTGGGTGGGGGAGGAAACAGGCTTGTTCCGATCAATATTCCTGCCCACCAGCTCCCGGGACTCGTTTCAAACCAGTTTCCAGCTGAGCTGAGCTCTCCCGAATCAATTTCAAAACTAGAGATGCGACCCGAGACCCCAAAGAGAGTCTCATGCAGAGGGGTGCTTCCATCACTCCCAGAATCCCAGGCCAAATGTTTCTTTTTTAATGGCGAGCTTTCCTTGACTTCCCTACTTATTCTTGGGACCGGATGCTACTGGAGCTTGCAAGCTCAGTCGCTTCGGTTGTGAAAGGGTTAAATCAATGTTCCCTCTAAGCTGCAGAGTCTTGTGAGCAAAAATCCCACTTTGTGAGCTCCTGACATTAAAGTTGTGAGGGAGCGATTTGGCTACTGCATAAATTAGTTGGCTCTGGAGCCCTCCTTCCTGAGCTCAGACGGAAAGGTGTGAGCCGGAGGCTAAAAAAACTGTGAGCTATCTCACACTAATTCAGCTTAGAGGGAACACTGGTTAAACTGTTTGCTTAGAGAAGAAGAAGAGATGGGATTTGTACCCTGCCCTTCACTACCCGAAGGAGTCTCAGAGTGACTTACAATCTCCTTTTCCTTCCCCCTCCCCACAACAGACACCCTGGGAGGTAGGTGGGGCTGAGAGAGCTCTTTCGAGGACTGCTCGTGAGAGAACAGATCTGAGAGACCTTGTGACTGACCCAAGGTCACACTGGCAGCAGCATGTGGAGAGTGGGGAATCAAACCCGGTTCTCCCCGATTAGAGTCCGCGCTCCTAACCTGGCTCGGCAAGCTAATGTGGGTTAGTTAGCTTAGAACCAATTAGATCTTAGGCAGGTCTTTCCCTGCCAGAGAAAGGGAGCCAGTTTGGTGTAGTGGTTAAGTGTGCGGACCCTAATCTGGGCGACCCTGGTTTGCCTCCCCACGCCTCCACTTGCACCTGCTGTTGTGACCTTGGGTCAGTCACAAGCTCTGGCACAGCTGTCCTTGAAAAAGAGCAGTTTAGCCGCTCTGAGACTCCTTTGGTTAGTGAAGGGCGGGGTATAAATCCAATCTCTTCTTCTTCTTCTTTTACCTCACAGGGTGTCTGTTGTGGGGAGGGGAAGGTAAAGGAGTTTGTAAGCCGCTCTGAGACTCCAAATGAAGGGCGGGGTATAAATCCAATCTCCTCCTCCTCCTCCTCCTTCTGTCAGTCACAAGTTCTTTCAGAGCTGTTCTCTCAAGGGCAGTTCTCAAGAGAGCTCTCTCAGCCCCACCTACCTCACAGGGCATCTGTTGCGGGGAGGGGAAGGGGAAGGGATTGTAAGCCGCTTTTAAGACTTCTTCGGGCACTGAAGGGCGGGGTATAAATCTAATCTCCTCCTCCTCCTCCTCCTCTTCCTTTTCTTCTTCTTCCCCCTGAGAACCTTATGCTGAGCAGAACAACATTTACTGGCAACCAGTGTTCCCTCTGAGCTGAGTTAGTCTGAGCCAGCTCACAGTTTTTTAGCCTCCGGCTCAGACATTTTTGTCTCAGCTCAGGAAGGAGGGCTCCAGAGCAAACTAATTTGTGCAGTAGCCAAATCGCTCACTCACATCTTTAATGCCGGTAGCTCACAAAGTAGATTTTTTTGCTCACGAGACTCCACAGCTTAGAGGGAACATTGCTGGCAACCCCCTGCCCAAGAGACATCCGCCTAACCTCGACCAGAGACAGAGCCTTTTGGCTCTTGCTCTGGACTGGTGGAACAAGCTCCCGACTGAGATCAGGGCCTTCAGGGATTTGTTGGCATTTCCGCTGGGCCTGTAAAATGGAGCTGTTCTGCCAGGCCTTTGGTTGAGGAGGCGGGCGCCTCACTAACATCTGCCCTCCCCTGCTCTAACCAGCCCACCTCTAACTACCTGCACTGTTTGTTACATCAATTTGTATCGTAGGCTGGGGGATGGCCCAAGTATTACCCAATGGCCCTTCCTGAGTTATAGTCAGTTACAGGGCTTTTTTTGTAGAAAAAGCCCAGCAGGAACTCATTAGCATATTAGGCCACACCCAACAGCAGGAACACATTAGCATATTAGGCCACACCCCTGAAAGCACAGCTCATTAGCATATTAGACCACACCCCACATGTTACCAGAAGTGTGGTCATCCAACCACACCCATCTTTTGCTTCTTATTCTGTTTACTTTGTTTTCAGAACCCAGGGCTTTTTTTGTAGCAGGAACTTCTTTGCATGTTAGGACACACACCACTAATGTAGCCAATCCTAATGAGTTTCTGCTCTTGGGTGTGGCCTATTATGCTAATGAGTTCCTGCTGGGCGTGGCCAACTCAGGAGCCAGCCAGAACTCCGTTCCTGTGCGTTCCTGCCCAAAAATAGCCCTGGATGGGAGACCACCAAGGAAGTCCAGGGTGGCCCTGGTCAGTTATATCTCTGAGGTCTAGGCTTCACCATCTCTCCATCATGTAGGTCTCCTTGGTTTTCCAATTTTAACTGAAATGATATACATTGCGTTTACGTCCTTGTGGTGCATCGTACCCCGCCCTGAGCCCGCTTGCAAAGGAGGGAGGGATAAACGTCTATTAAATAAATACAATTACACAGCAGAGGAAAAAAATGGAAGGCTGGAACACGCTCCAAAACCCAGCCTCCAAATCTCCCTAAGAAAAGTTTATCAGAGTGCAACCTTGCTGGTGAAGATAGGAGCATTGTTTCGAGGTGGACTTAATGCTCCAGTTGTGGATTTTAATCAAAGGAAATGGCCTGTGTTGGCAATTGAACGTGTTAATTCATTATTCCGGTCCAGGGACCAACAAGAAACCTAAAAGACAAACAAGAGAACAAGAAGGAACTTGTGGTTGTGAAGAAAGCTAATGCAATCTTAGGATGTATTAACAGAAGCATTGTGTCCAGATCACGGGAGGTGGTAGTTCCGCTCTATTCTGCTATGGTCAGGCCTCACCTGGAGTACTGTGTCCAGTTCTGGGCACCGCATTTTAGGAAGGATGTTGACAAGCTTGAGCGTGTCCAGAAGAGGGCAACCAGGATGGTGAGAGGGGTGGAATCCAAGTCTTACAAGGAAAGGCTGAAAGAGTTGGGTATGCTTAGCCTGGGAAAGAGAAGGCTTAGAGGGGACATGATTGCAGTCTTCAAGTATTTTCGTGGGCACTCAATGAAATTGCTAAAAGGTCGAGTTAGAATGGATAAAAGGAAGTACTTCTTCACCCAAAGTGATTAACATCTGCAATTCACTTCCACAGGAAGTGGTGGCAGCTACAAGCATGGATGGCTTCAAAAGGGAATTAGATAGAGTGTTGGACTGGATGGGCCTTTGGCCTGATCCAACATTGGCGTCTCTTATGTTTTTATGTTTATTTGAAGGGCTGTCATGTAGAAGATGGAGCAGATCTATTCTCTCTTGCTCCGGATTGCAAGACTAGATCTAATGGGTGGGAATTACAAGGAAGTCGTTACCGGCTAAATATCAGGAGAAACTTCTTAACTGTAAGAGTGGTTGAGCAGTGGAACAGTCTGCCTCAGGAGGTGGTGGACGCTCCTTCGCTGGACGTTTTCGAGTGGAGGCTGGACGACCATCTCTCGGGTATGTTGTAGGGCTATCTTTCGGCTCTGCTCCTGCAGAGTGCAGGGGGTTGGACTAGATGACCTGCAAGGTCCCTTCCAACTCTAACATTCTATGATTCTATAATCAAGATTCTCTAGCTTTGGATCTCTGAGTTTACTAAGGGGATATAACTTCTCAGTCCAGTATTATTCTGTCTTCTGTTGTTTTTGACACATGTGCTTGGACTATCAAAAGGCTACTGTTTTCTTCTACTTCATGATTGCCTGGTCATGGCCCTTATTCTTCATTCAATCGGAAGAAGGTATCAGAAGGATATTGACATGAGGGTTGTTGTTTTTTTTGCCTGGGATCTTGTTATATTATCCTGTATATTTCATTGGCCATGTTCATAAGCATTGTGAATCCATGTTACTCAACTGCAAACAGAGCTGGTAAATTTACACTTGGGTTCATACTTCATTTGACCTTTTCATCTGGGATCTGCAGATGCCAGATTATTTCTGTTTGATAAATCCTGCCTTTAGGCTGTTCTGGATGGTCCTCCAATGTTCCCTCTAAGCTGAGTTAGTGTGAGGCCTTCCCCTGATGTTGCCTCCTGGCTCTGAGATAGCATGTGAACCTATTCACCAGATTTCCCTTATCCTAAAACAGAACCTTGTTCCATAAAGGTCAGTATTGTCTACTCAGACTGGCAGCAGCTCACCAGGGACTTGGGCAGAAGTCTTCCATATCACCTCCTGCCAGGTCCTTTTTAACTGGAGATGCCAAGGATTGGACCTGGGACCTTCTGCATGCCAAGCAGAGGCTCTCCCACTGAGCCAGAGTCCCAGATCAAGGTCTTTCCCATCACCTACTTCCTGGTCCTTTTAACTGGAGATACTGAGGATTGAACCTGGGACCTTCTGCATGCCAAGCAGAGGCTCTCCCACTGAGCCAGGGTCCCAGATCAAGGTCTTTCCCATCACCTACTGCCTGGTCCTTTTAACTGGAGATACTGAGGATTGGACCTGGGACCTTCTGCATGCCAAGCAGAGGCTCTTCCACTAAGCCATGGCCCCTCCCCTCCAAAATTTGAACCTGGGACCTTCTGCGTGCCAAGCAGAGGCTCTTCTACTAAGCCACGGCCCCTCCCTGAATGGAGCTCCAGACTCAATGATTATCTCAGCTTTGGGGGACCTATGAACAAGCTTTCAATTTCTCCTTGGCTGCTGCCGCCAGCCAATTCCCCAGCAGAGAACTGGGATGGCTCGCTCATTAAAAGATAGCAAAGCAAGAAGTCGTGAATGGTTGAAGTGTGAAAAGGTGCCAAGAAAGACTACCTCAAGTAGCTGAAGCTCGTCGGGACAGCCACTCCTGATATATTACTGATAAATTATTTAGCACCATGTCATCTTTCCCCCTCGGCGTCTTGTACAATTTCCCTTGAATTTGGTGGTGGGAGGCAAATGAGATGGCGCTCGGAGGTGGTTTCCGGGCAGAACTGCCACCATGTCCCCCTCGCTCTGCGTACAAAAACACATATTTGCTGCAGGACGGCGTTGGCTGTGTGAGCATCTGGGAGCCTTAACCTGTCTCTTTCCTTGCCTGTCAAAACTCATAAATTTCTCCTCGATAGTTAACGCTTTGAAATGACGGAGGGGGCTCGGAGATTAAGGCAGGAATAGAAGCAGGCGATTGTTAAAGGCAGAACCGTCTCCGTTGTATTCCTCGGCCATCAACGGGGAACTATTCCAGGAGGCCCCAAAGTTCCGTCGGACTCTGCCAGTGCACAATTGTATTTCTGAAAGGGGGCAGAGGTGAACCATCTTTCCCACTTTGCCTTTCTGGGGCTGTTGTTTTCCTTCACAGAACCAAACATGATAGTCAAAAGAACACAAGAGCAACTGTTATGGATCAGACCAAGGGTCCGTCTAGCCCACCACCATCCTGTTACGTAACAATGGCAGCCAGCAAGATGCCGTGAGGAAGTTCCCAACCAGGGCCTGCCAGCAACTACTGGATCCCAGAGCCAGGAGGCAACATCAGGGGAAGGCCTCGGCCACTATGCCCTGCTGTTGGCCCTCCAGAGGAACTTGCTGGCCACTGTGTGAGACAGGATGCTGGACTAGATGGACCACTGGTCTGATCCAGCAGGGCTCTTCTGATGTTCTTATGAAGGCCTCGGCCTCTCTACCCTGTTGTTGGCCCTCCAGAGGAACTGGCTGGCCAGTGTGTGAGGCAGGATGCTGGACTAGATGGACCACTGGTCGGATCCAGCAGGGCTCTTCTAATGTTCTTATCAAGGGAAGCCATGGCCTCTGTGCTCTGTTGTTGGCCCTCCAGAGGAACTGGTGGGCCACTGTGTGAGACAGGATGCTGGACTAGATAGACCACTGGTCGGATCCAGCAGGGCTCTTCTGAATGTTCTTATGAAGGCCTCGGCCTCTCTGCCCTGTTGTTGGCCCTCCAGAGGAACTGGTTGGCCAGTGTGTGAGGCAGGATGCTGGACTAGATGGACCACTGCTCAGATCCTGCAGGGCTCTTCTAATGTTCTTATCAAGGGAAGGCCTCGGCCTCTCTGCCCTGTTGTTGGCACTCCAGAGGAACCGGTTGGCCATTGTGTGAGACAGGATGCTGGACTAGATGGACTTCTGGTCTGATTCCAGCAGTTCTCATGTTCTTATGTTCTTAACTCCCCTCACCTGTTAACTGCTCCCCATCATCTGGCAATCAGAGGCCTGCTATTTCTGAATTCAGAGGTCCTATTTAGCTATCAGCTGTGACCTGAATGGCTCAGGCTAGCCCAATTTAATCAAATCTCAGAAGCTAAGCAGTGTTGGCCCTTGTTAGTAATTGGAGGGAGACTGCCAAGGAAGTCCAGGTTGCTATGCAGAGGCAAGCAATGGCAAACCACCCCTGTTCATCTGCCCTTACCTGGATGGTCTAGGCTAGTGTCTGTGATCTAGGCTGTTAACGAAGCTCCAGACAATGCATCCACCTGGACTGAATCAAGACCTAGGTTTCCTGTCTCATTACCAATGCTGATTTCTCCACCCCTATACCTCACCTAAATCTAATTGTTCCTGCTATTGTCATTCACCTGCTATTATCATTTGCCTGCTAATGTCATTTGACACGTGAACTCACTTTCCAGTAAATAGGACAGATGAACTCCCATCCTACCTGTATCTGAAGAAGTGAGGAGTGACTCACAAAAGCTCATACCCTGCCACATACTTTGTTAGTCTAAGGTGCTACTGGACTCTTGCTCTTTTCTACTGCTTCAGACAGACTAACATGGCTACCCATTTTGATCTTCCTCACAGGGCTGTTGTGAGGATAACCTGGAAGAGAGGAGAATAACTTAAGCCATTTTGAGGAGGAGGAGGAGAGGAGATTGGATTTATACCCCGCCCTTCACTTGGAGTCTCAGAGCGGCTTACAAATTCCTTTCCCTTCCCCTCCCCACAACAGACACCCTGTGAGGTGGGTGGGCTGAGAGAGCTCTTGACAGAAACTGTTCTTTTTCAAGGACAGCTGTGCCAGAGCTTGTGACTGACCCAAGGTCACATCAGCAGGTGGAAGTGGAGGAGTGGGGAATCAAACCCGGTTCTCCCAGATTAGAGTCCGCACACTTAACCACGACACCAAACTGGCTCTCACTTTGAGTTCTCATGACGGGAGAAAGGCAGGGTATCAACAAACACACACACACCACGGTTTGACACTAGTAAGGTGATCCAGTAGAGATGAACAAATATCCCCCCTTTTGTTCTGTCTAATTTTCACTTATGTCTTTCTCCCCCCCAAACCGTTTATCTTCTCTGCTTTGCGCTGTTGATTTAGGATATTCGCATATGCACAGATTACAGATTTGAAATGCAACTGATAACGTTATTGGGCTCTGCAAGCCTTCCCTGGCCTGTCCACCTCGGCAGGCAGGCCGGGAAAGGTGGCGGGGGGGTGTGCCCCTGGGCTCCTTACTCCTGGAGTGTCGTTCTGGCACACTCCGGCAGGAAATGACGCAGCGTATGAATGATATGGGGAGGGGAAAGAAAGGCCTTTTAAACATGCCTGGGTTCCCTGCCCGATCTTGAGAAGATCAGGCAGGGAACCGAGGCGTGCTTGCATGCATGCCCTTTGTCAGGGGGTGTCGCATATGCAAATGAGCTATGCAAATGCGCTCCTGCACCCCTTTTTCCACGAAATGACCCCTGCATACGCATCATATATGGACAATGTGTTCTTGATTCATGAATAATATTGAAACAGGTGCAGGGGGGAAGAGTCGACCAAAGGAAACAGAAAATGGTAGAAACGTTAAGAATGATGCATCAAATCTGTGTATAAAAATAATCAAACTGGAGATTTCTGGGTCAAGAGAGGCGCAATGAGACATCCAGCATCATCCCACACCCAGACCTGCGTTCCAGTGTCGAAACAAAATTTGTTACTTGGCCATTCTCAGACATTTGCTTTTTCCGCTGAAGCCGCTCGATTTACAACCCGCGCTTTGCTATCTCTGGCTGTGTCTTCATCAGCCAAGTCCACTGGAAGTTTGCCTACTTCATTAAATATCAAACTGAATTGTTGAACTAATTGAATTAATACCCCCACGACAACCCGCCGTCTCCGTTACCTACTCCGCTCTGCCTCCAGCGACAGCGCATTCTCTGAACTATGCTTAACCTCTGCAAGCTTTGACAGCTAAAGCGAGAATCTAGAGAGTGTGCAAAGTGGAAGGGGGGATGCGAGGGTGTGTATCACAGCTCTCGGGAAGGCAATGGGAATGTTTACCTGGGAAAGGGAAATGGCAAATGCAAATGCATGGAAATCGGTCGCCGCTGATCGATAAATTGATCGATCTCATTTTAGTCTCATTTTTAGCGAGGAACGCGTTGACAACATAGAACATAAGAACATAAGAGAAGCCAGTGTTGGATCAGGCCAAAGGCCCATCCAGTCCAACACTCTGTCCCACAGTGGCCAAAAATACCAGGGTCCACCAGGAGGTCCATCAGTGGGGCCAGGACACTAGAAGCCCTCCCACTGTTGCACCCCCAGGCACCAAGAATACAGAGCATCCCTTGCCCCAGACTGAGAGTTCCTATCTATACCTTGTGGCTAATAGCCCCTGATGGATCTCTGCTCCACATCTATATACTAATAGCGAAGTTGCCCCCGTGAGTGCAGATTGCTAAATCCGCACTCTGGGGGCACTTGGGGGGGAGGGGGAGGTTTGTGCACACGTGGGGCGGTCCCCACGTGTGCACAAAAATCCAAAAAGTTGAAAAAAAATCGGGGGGATGTTTAAATCCCCCCGAAAGTGACAGAGCGTCCCCTGCGCATGCGCAGGGAACGCTCTGTAGCTGGCCTCACCGCCACCGCGCTGCCACCGCCGTTTCCCCCGGTTCTATTGGTCGATTTCATGCCCGAAGCCACACAGCTGATTTTGACCCGCGGCTTTGCCCGATTTCCCCCGCAGTTTCATGATCCTGTTTTTTGAGCCACTGTGCCTCAAAAAGGACATTGTAGAGCTGGATAAAATACAGAGAAAGGCAACCAAGAGGATGAGGGGGTTGGAGCGCCTTCCCTATGAGGAAACGCTGAAGAATCTGGCTAATAATCCCCAGCATAGTGTTGGCCTTTTTTATTGCAGTCGCACACTGACATATGTATGTCAGGAGAACCCAACGGGAAATAAAACTCATTGAAAGGTTGCAATGCCTATGATCTTGATTGCACAGACGGCCAGTGGATACAAGCCACCCTTGGCTATACTCTGATCTGCCTCTGAGTCGATAAAAGGATGGATTAATGAAGCAGATGCAGCACTAGGTGGGCTATAGCTCCAACAGGGCTTGGCAGAAGCCATAAAGCAGTATGTATGTATTTATTTATTTGATTTATACCCCGCCCTCACCACCAAGGCGGATAAGGGTGGCTGAGCTGAACAGCTCATCCGTATCTTACCAATAATGCCGTACCCCTCTTGCTTCTTGCATTTGAAGAGAAGAGAAGAAGAGATTGGATTTAGACCCCACCCTTCACTCAGAGTCTCAGAGCGGCTTACAAACTCCTTTCCCTTCCCCTCCCCACAACATGCACACCCCGTGAGATAGGTGGGGCCGAGAGAGCTCTCTCGAGTACTGCTCGTGAGAGAACAGCTCTGAGAGAGCTTGTGACTGACCCAAGGTCACACCAGCAGCTGCATGTGGAGGCGGAGTGGGGAATCAAACCCGCATCTTCTCCCAGATTAGAGTCCGTGCTCCTAACCGCTATGACAAACTGGCTCTCGGTTGGTTCCCCTGTCAACAATAGCACCCAATCTGAAAAGTAATCTTTGAGGGGGGGGAGAGAATCTGTTGAAGTAATCGTTCGGAGTAAGCCAGGTAGATATTTTGTTTTAAGTCTGCGGTGGAACTTCCAGGATTTTACTCTTCCATGTGTACTATTCCCTGACCTGTGTATCCCCGGCTAGCGTGATCTCATCAGATCTCAGAAGCGAACAAAGACCGGCCCTGGTTAGTACTTAGATGGAAGCAGGGCTCTTTTTGTAGAAAAAGCCCAGCAGGAACTCATTACCATAATAGGCCACACCCAACACAAAAACTCATTAGCATATTAGGCCACATCCCTGCCAGCACAGCTCATTAGCACATTAGGCCGCAACCCCATGTTACCAGAAGTGTGGTTATCCAGCCACACCCACCTTTTGCTTGTTATTCTGTTGACCTTGTTTGTTGTCAAAACGGCCAGGGCTTTTTTTGTAGCAGGAACTCCTTTGCATGTTAGGCCACACACCCCTAACGTAGCCAATCCGAATGAGTTTCTGCTGTTGGGTGTGGCCTATTATGCTAATGAGTTCCTGCCGGGCGTGGCCAACTTGGGAGCCAGCCGGAACTCTGTTCCTGTGCGTTCCTGCCCAAAAATAGCCCTGGATGGGAGACCACCAAGGAAGTCCAGGGTGGCTACACAGAGTCAGGCCATGGCAGACCACTTCTGACAGTCTCTTGCCCTAACCTGGATGGGCCAGGCTACCTCAATCCTTTCAGATCTCAGAAGCTACGCAGGATTGGTCCTGGTTAGTACTTGGATGCTACAAAGAGGCAGGCAATGACAAACTGCCCCTGAATGTCTCTTTCCTTGAAAATCCTACAGGGTCTCCATAAGTCAGAAGGAGGAGGAGGAGGAGACTGGATTTATACCCCGCCCTTCACTACCCGAAGGAATCTCAGAGCAGCTCACAATCTCCTTTCCCTTCCCCTCCCTCCAACAGACACCCTGGGAGGTAGGCAGGGCTGAGAGAGCTCTCTCGAGGACTGCTCCAGAGAGAACAGCTCCGAGAGAACTTGTGACTGACCCAAGGTCCCCCAGCCGGCCGCACATGGAGGAGTGGGGAAATCGAACCCGGTTTCTCCCACATTAGAGTCCGCGCTCCTAACCACTTCGCCAAACTGGCACCAAGCTGCCGTTTGATGGCGCTTTGCACCGCCGCCTTTGCTATCGCGGCATCGCACGCCCGCATCGTACAAATCTTTTTGAAAAAAAGGGAGCTTGGGCTGAAGAAAGCGATGGAGCATGAGTGAGATATTGTAGGAATTTCCCGCACGTCGGCTCCAGCTTGTCCTTTCAGCCTACAGGACTTCAGAGAAGCTTACCGTCGGCGACATCCATCTCACCGCAGAATGCAGTTCCTCTCGTCTCCTTTTTCTGTATTTGGTAAGAGCCCTTGTGGAGACAAAGAATCGCAAAACGCTCTCCCTCTCAGCGCATCGGACTCGTAGCTCAAGATCAGAAAGCTATTAGGTGTAGAATTCTCATGATGACCGCAGATGCGCAAGTACTTAGGGCTTACAAAGACGTTCGAGGAGATAGATCAAGAACGGGTTGCCGACGTCATGCTAGTCCGTCTGTAACCAGAGAAAGGAGCAAGAGTCCAGTTAGACCCAGTGCTCCCTCTAAGCTGAGTTAGTGTGAGCTACCTCACAGTGTTTTAGCCTCCGGCTCACAGATTTTTGTCTTCGCTCAGGAAGGAGGGGACTCCAGAGCAAACTCATTTATGCAGCAGCCAAATCTCTTGCTCACAACTTTAATGCCAGTAGCTCACCAAGTAGAATTTTTGCTCACAAGACTCCACAGCTGAGAGGGAGCTTTGGTTAGTGCCTTAAAGACTAACACAAACTAAACATCGCAAGCTAAACATGAGCCTGCAGTGCGATGTGCTGTGAAGAAAGCTAATGCAATCTTAGCATGCATTAACAGAAGCACTGTGTCCAGATCATGGGAGGTGGTAGTTCCGCTCTGTTCTGCTATGGTCAAGCCTCACCTGGAGTCCTGTGTCCAGTTTTGGGCACTACATTTTAGGAAGGATGTTGACAAGCTCGAGCGTGTCCAGAAGAGGGCAACCAGGATGGTGAGAGGGTTGGGATCCAAGTCTTATGAGGAAAGGCTGAAAGAGTTGGGTATGTTAAGCCTGGGAAAGAGAAGGCTTAAAGGGGACATGATTGCAGTCTTCAAGTATCTGAAGGGCTGTCGTGTAGAAGATGGAGCAGATCTATTCTCTCTTGCTCCAGATTGCAAGACTAGATCTCATGGGTGGAAATTACAAGGGAGTCGTTACCGGCTAAATATCAGGAGAAACTTCCTAACTGTAAGAGTGGTTGAGCAGTGGAACAGTCTGCCTCCGGAGGTGGTGGGTGCTCCTTCGCTGGACGTTTTCAAGCGGATGCTGTATGACCATCTTTCAGGTATGTTGTAGGGCTATCTTTCGGCTATTCTCCTGCAGAGTGCAGAGGATTAGACTAGATGACCTGCAAGATCCATTCCAACTCTAACATTCTATGATTCTATGAAATTTTGTAGCAGTGGAGGAGCTTTTGTGAGTCACTGCTCACTTCTTCAGATATTAGAAATATATTCAAGGGCCCTGAAGTATGTTTTACAGCAGGGCTCCTTCTCCGGTGCCAAGTTTTTTTAGAAAGTGGGCAGGGCCAGATGAGGCTTTCCCCCCTAATTGGCTGCACAGATTATTGAAAACGTTGCTTTGGAAGCAGCTACTACCACAGCACAAGAATTTTTCATTGTGTGACTGAAGGTAAGTCGTGGCAGCCATTTTGTGGCTGGCTCTGTCTCCTGCAACAGCCATTTTGTGGCTGGCTCTGTCTCCCACAACAGCCATTTTGTGGCTGGCTCTGTCTCCTGCAACAGCCATTTTGTGGCTGGCTCTGTCTCCTGAAACAGCCATTTTGTGGCTGGCTCTGTCTCCCGCAACAGCCATTTTGTGGCTGGCTCTGTCTCCTGCAACAGCCATTTTGTGGCTGGCTTTGTCTCCCACAACAGCCATTTTGTAGCTGGCTCTGTCTCCTGCAACAGCCATTTTGTGGCTGCACCCACCATGCTATGTCAGACTTCCAAAGGTATCCACAGGCTCAAAAAGGTTGGGGACCCCTGTTTGACAATGACTGTCCAGTTGGGAGGATCCCATTGGCCAGCTTTGCCAAATGGAACAAATCCTGGGACTGCATCTTCTTTACACATCATAAACCTCCTCATGTTTGAGCAGTGACACAAGGACTTTGAGGCAGACACTTCTCTGTCTCCTGGACTCATGTGTGCCCTTTTCTCCTTGACACTGGAGCGTGCAGAAGGCACAGGAACACATGACGCTGCCTTCTACTGAATCAGTCCATGGATCCATCAAAGTCAGTATTATCTACTCAGACTGGCAGCAGCTCTTCAGGCATTGTCAGTCTGTGCTGAGTGGTGGCTCAGATCTCTCAGACAAAGAGCTACCTGCTAGCTCTGAGCCGGTAATTGAACAGCTGGCTGCCACTGGGTCTGAGCCAGAAGGAGAACAACAAGAGATCAGGTTACTGGCTGATCAGGAGTCACAGCCTACAGCTGAAACTGAGCCAACCCCTTGTAGCTCTGAAGCAGTAAACAAGTCTTCAGCAGCCACTCCCAGCCCACCTAGCTCACCCACACCCTTGCAGTGCCGACGCTCTCAGAGATGCTTAGAGTTGCAAGAAAGGAGAAATACGAACTGAAGAGATGAATGAGTAGTTTCAGGATGACTGCCAAGGAACTGGCTGGGAGTTTAGCTCATTAAGACTTGGCTATAAATTCAGCTGGAAGAAGCAGCAGTTTGTGGCTGCAGTAAATATACTTTGCTACTGAACCACCAACCTTGGTGTTGCACCGCTGCAACCTTGAACTAGACCCGACAACTGGCTTTTCTGGAACCCCTGACCTGAACCTCTGATCTTAGACTGGACTTGCTGCCTCAAGCTCCTTGACTCTAGACTGGATTTGGATAAACCTGCCCTCTGCAACCCCTGACTTTTGGACTGGACTTTGGTTATTCTCTGCAACCTTGCCTGTGCCTCCTGGGGAAGCTACATCAGTACACCAGGGTCTCAAACTGAAGTCTTTCCCATCACCTCCTGCCTGGTCCTTTGAACTGGAGATGCCGGGGGTTGAACCTGAGATTTTCTGCATGCCAAGCAGAGGCTCTGCCACTGAGCCAGGGTCTCAGGCTGAAGACTTTCCCATCACCTACTGCCTGATCCTTTCAACTGCAGATGCCGGGGACTGAACCTGAGGACTTCTGCATGCCAAGCAGAGCCTCTACCACTGAACCACGGTCCTTCCAACAGTGGCCTTCCCCTCTGTGCTGTTTTCTCCTTCTGAAACTGCCCTGTGGTTCTGCTATGTGGCTATGTTCTTGCAAGATAAGGCTACAGGATCTTGAACAATAATGCTTTGTGTTTATATCAGGTTTTATATCATCTAAAGCACTTTGTAGTATCTTCTCGTCATTGTTAACAACAATGCTGTAAGGCAAACCAGTTGTATTAACCCTGTTTTGCAGATGGAAGGACCAAGGCTCGAGAGAGCCAAACGCCACCGGGAACCATAGAGTTTCTGTGGTCCTTTCTGCATTTGCCTACCTCTCCAGATTTTCTCTGTGTTTGAGTCGAGGTGATTTAAGTGTCAGCAAAACAGCATCCAAGTAACCCGGGGCAACAGCAGGCTGAAACTGGGCTGAGCACTGAAGGGGGGTAACATAATGCAGAAGGAGGGGGGGAATCTGGAATGAAAAGAAGGTTGAATTCGGTTTTATTGCAGAACTGGGGCTGATTCTGCATTGATTTTTCCCTCCGTTGTTTTACGAAGCCCATGTCGGAACAGAAATTCCCCTCTGCATTGCAGGCTGTTTTCACTTCCTTTGCTCATTGGATTTTATGGTAGCCTCCACACTGCATGCCACTTTCGCTTTCTTTGATCGTCGGGTTTTATGGTGGGCTCCACACTCCATGCCGCTTTTGCTTCCTTTGATTGTCGGGTTTTATGGTGGGCTCCACACTCCATGCCGCTTTTGCTTCCTTTGATCATCGGGTTTTATGGTAGCCTTCACACTCCATGCTGCTTTCTCTTCCTTTGATCATGGGGATTTATGGCAGCATCCACACTCCATGCCACTTTCAAGTTCTTTGACTGTCAGATTTTATTGTACCTTCTGCATAGATTTATGGCCATTTTATGGCCTTTTGGAATGACTTTGCAGTCAGTACGGCATTCCCCCAAGGTATTTGGATGTGGTTTTGAGCTGCACTTTTCCTTCCCAGTTGAGAAAACGTGGAACGAAAAAAACGAATTAAAAAAGAAGGTTGAATTCGATTTTAGTGCAGAATGGGGGGGGGAACCAGGATTAAAAAGGTTGAATGCAATTTTAGTGCAGAATTGCTTGGAGGACGCAGATTAGAAGGAGAGTGCACTCCTGCGGGAATTCATTTTTAAGGGGTCACCTAGCCTAAGTGGGTTTTACAAATGGGAGAGGGAACAGTTCATCTTGTGGCAACCCTTTCTTCTTTAAAAAAACACACACACACAAATGGGTTCTGTGAATTAGCAAATGTTTCCCACAATTTGCGTAGAGAGGTTTCTCCCACCCCTAGATTGGCGTACGCTGTCATTAAATGATAATAGAATTCTAGTCTCTCTCTCTCTCACACTCGAGTAGGCCGTGTGTGGAAAATACAATTTCAAAAACAACAACCACCCTTTTCATTTCATTTCCCTCTCTCCCACCCTTTGATTCTCTCATTTCTTCTGCAAAATAGACTCTTAAGTTCCTCCCTTCTAATAATTTTGGGGCGGGCGCCAGCCTTTTAAAAAAATAATATTTATTTTCTCCCCAACTGCCGCATGCCCGAGGTTCCTCGTTTAACTTAATGAAATGTCAAATTCCCTCTGGGCTTCGATAAGCCGCCTGCGATAAGTGCCGGCGAGACGCGTCACCGGTTTCTGACTTGGCGAGCGTCTTCCTCTCACTCCCCGCTTCCAACAGGTATTCGGCGTGATTGAAATGCTTCTTATTAAGTCTTCCCCGTCGCCGACTTCCTCCTGTTCTGCACCTATTGTGGTTTCACAGTTGGAGAAGCTGTCTGCATTTGCCGAACTAAAGATTCCGGGCTTTGGGGCCTGATTAATATTTTAATTGCTTTTTCTTCCTTCCATTATTGGTACTTTCATAAAACCCCGGGGGGGGGGGACCAAAACTTTTGGGGATGAAGTGAAACTAGTATAATTGCCAGACACTATGGATTTTTTTTTCCTTGGGTAAGGGTGGACTGTAAACTAAATATGAGCAGTTGGTGTGATGCGGTGGCAAAAAAGGCAAATTCAGTCTTGGGTTGTATTGAAAAGGGCCACAGCATCGAAAGCGCAGGAGGTCATAGCCCCGCTGTAGACTGCCTTGGTCAGGCCGCACCTAAAGTCCTGTGTGCAGTTCTGGAGGCCTAACATCAAAAAGGACGTGGGCAAAATCGAGAGGGTGCAGAAGAGAGCGACGAGGATGATCAGGGGTCTGGAGACTGAGCCCTACGAGGAAAGGCTGAGGGCCCTGGGAATGTTTAGTTTGGAGAAGAGGAGATTGAGGGGGGGACATGATTGCTCTCTTTAAATATCTGAAAGGCTGTCATTTGGAGGAGGGCAAGGAGCGGTTCCAGTTGGCAGCAGAGGAGAGGACCCGAAGCAACGGGTTTAAATTCCATGCAGAAAAGTAAAGGTAAAGGTTTCCCTTGCTCGAAAGCCAGTCGAATCCGACTCTATAGATGCGGTGCTCATCTCCGTTTCCAAGCTGAAGAGCCAGCGCTGTCCAAAGACATTTCCATGGTCATGTGGCCGGCAGGACTCGATGCCGCGGTGCACGGAATGCTGTTACCTTCCCACAGAAGCGGTACCTATTTATCTACTTGAAATGTCTTGCTTTCGAACTGCTGGGTTGGCAGGAAGGCAGAAAGGTATCAGCTGGATATTAGTAAAACGTTTTCCACTGTCAGTGTGGTTCAAAGGCGGAATCAGCTGCCTAGGGAGGTGGTGAGCTCCCCTTCGCCGACAGCTTTCAAGAAGACGCTGGACGAATATTTATCAGAGATGCTTCAGGCCGGTCCTGCATTGGGCAGGGAGTTGGACTAGATGGTCTGTATGGCTCCTTCCAACTCTATGATTCTATGACTTCCTTCCCCCTTCACTGAAGAATGGGGAGTTGGGTGGAAAACCTATATAATTTAAACACAGATTGGAGCAAATATGCCAGGTATTGGGGCCAGTATGCTGAAGTATATGAATGACCTTGCTGGGAAAAGTGAGAGGCTTTCTGGATCAGCACTTAGAACTAGAGACAGAATAACTTAAACTAGGTTTGCCAACCTCCAGGTGGTACCTGGAGAAGAAGAAGAGATTGGATTTATACCCGGCCCTTCGCTCAGAGTCTCCGAGCGGCTTACAATCTCCTTTCCTTCCCCCTCCCCTCAACAGACACCCTGTGAGGTAGGTGAGGCTGAGAGAGCTCTTTCGAGGACTGCCCTGGAGAGAACGGCTCTGGGAGAACTTGTGACTGACCCAAGGTCACACCAGCAGCTGCATGTGGAGGAGTGGGGAATCAAACCTGGTTCTCCCAGATTAGAATCCGTGCTCCTAACCGCTACACCAAACTGGCTCCGGAGATCTCCGGCTATCGCGATGGATCTCCAGACAGCCAAGATCATTTTCCGGGGTGGAAACGGATGCTTCAGAGGGTGGACTCTACCCCCATTAAACCCTGCTGAGGTCCCTCCCCGCCCCAAGCCCCGCCCTCCTCAGGCTCCGCCCCCAAAATCCCAAAATCCCAATCCAGAGTTGGCAATGCTAATTTAAACCTTCAACTTCCCAGCTCAGCCCCAAAGCTCGGTCACTCTCTTACAGCCTAACCTACCTCGTAGGGCTGTTGTGAAGATGAAACGGGGAAGGAAGAAGGATGTGCGCTACCCCGAGCTTCTTGAAGGAACGCAGTGAATAAAACATGATTTATTCTAACGCACATCCAGACACATTCTGTGCAGCGTCAGGAAACTGTGTGCCGTGAAATAAGTTTTTGTCTATTGGGACATCACGGCATTTCTCCGAAAGAAACAGGCACGGAGAAGATAAACAGAAACAGAAAGCGCAGATGAATACTGATTGCTTTCCGTCTTCATCACCACTGATATCGCATACATATTATGATGCTAATTATGTGGCTCGTCAAAGTCATTTATTGACTTCCACTGAACTCTGTTTAAAATCGTGGCTTGGCTCCTGTCTTCCCGCCGGGCAAAATCTGAAACCTTCCGCCGACCTGGAAAGGGAGGGGGAGAAATGACTCTTCCACCTGTACAAGATGGTAGGGATGCCAACTCCAGGTTGGGAAACCCCTGGAGATTCAGGGTGTGTGTGGAGCTTGGGGAAGGGGCTCAGCGGGTTGCCATCTCTGGGTGGGAAAATACCAGGAGATTTGGGGACTGAGCCTTAGAACATAAGAGAAGCTAATGTTGGATCAGGCCAATGGCCCATCCGGTCCAACGCTCTGTGTCACACAGTGGCCAAAAATACCAGGTGCCATCAAGAGGTACACCAGTGGGGCCAGGACACTAGAAGCCCTACCAGGCACGAGCTCTCCCTCCTCTGCGAGGACAGATCTGCACGTTCCCACCCCCCAATAGCTAGCAATCCAAAACAGTCCCGTGGAGCCTGAGTGTTGCCTACTGACACACTTCTGGTGATGTCAGGGGGTGTAGCATATGCAAATAAGTCATGCTAATGAGTTATGCTAATGAGCTCCTGCACCTCTTTTTCTACGAAATGACCCCTGACAACAACCTTGTGAGATAGTTTAGGCTGAGTGCATGTAAGTGGCCCAAGGTCACCCAGCAAGCCTCCATAGCAGAGTGGGGGATTCGAACCTGGGTCTCCTAGATCCTAGCCTTACACGCTAAGTACTGCACCACAGTGGCTGCTGTAAATGACACTGGCTCTCAGAGAGGTAAGTGAGGTGGAGAAAGAGATAGACAGAGAGTAGGTGACCAAAAGTTATCTGGTGAACCCCAACGGGGATTTGAATCCAGGCCTAGCTCTTTCAAAATATTCTAGGATAAAATTCCTCCCCGGTCATACCTTTCTGGTGCTGGGGGGGGTGCAAAGGGAAGTGACTCAGCAACTTTTAGGATGCCCTTAAGAACATAAGCGAAGCCAATGTTGGATCAGGCCAATGGCCCCTCCAGTCCAGCACTCTGTCACACAGTGGCCAAAAATACCAGGTGCCATCAGGAGGTCCACCAGCAGGGCCAGAACTCCAGAAACCCTCCCACTGTTGCCCCCCCAAGCACCAAGAGGGGCGACAGTGGGAGGGCTCCTGAAGTTCTGACCCTGCTGGTGGACTTCCTGATGGCACCTGGGTTTGGGCCACTGTGTGACACAGAGTGTTGGACTGGAGGGGCCCTTGGCGAGATCCAGCATGGCTTCTCCTGTGTTCTTATGTTCCTTTCCAAGCAGAGGCTTTCTCGAAATATCACGTCTTTGCAGTGTTGTTGAATTTAGGGTTGTCAGCCTTCAAGTGGGGACTGGAGATCCCCTGGAATTACAAGTGAATTACATCTGATTTCCAGACTCGAGAGATGAGTTCCCCTGGAGGAAATGGCCGCTCTGGAAGGCGGACTCTATGCCATTACACCCCACTGAGGTCCCTCCCCTCCCCAAAGCCCACCCTCCCCAGCCCCCCCCAAATCTCCAGGAATTTTCCATCCCAGAGCTGGCAACTGTACAGTTTTGCTGTGCCGCGTGCAATAAGGCCCGAGCTCTTTTGTTTGACAGCGATCAGCCCTCCCATAAAACGCCTTGTCAGTCAACAATCAGCGTCGTCAGTGACTTGTGTTTGAAGATATTATCTTTGATATGAATAGATCTGTTCCTTTTGAAGCATTTGCTTGATGGCTGTATGATTCTTTTCTTTTTTTCGCACTCTGCAAGACATACTCGGTTGAGTTGCCAGCTCTGGAGATTTGGGGGTGGCGCTAGAGCGAGGATTGTTAATCTCCAGGTGGCGCCTGGAGGCCACGCTCCCTCTAAGCTGCGGGGTCTTGTGGGCAAAAATCCTACTTTGTGAGCGCCTGGCGCTAAAGCTGTGAGCGAGCGATCTGGCTGCTGCATAAGTTGATTTGCTTCGGAGCCCTCCTTCCTGAGCTAAGACAAAAAAAAAAACAAACGTTAGCCGGAGGCTAAAACAATGTGAGGTGGCTCACACTCACTCAGCTTAGGGGGAACACCGCCTGGAGGACTCCCTCTATTACAGTGGATCTCCAGCTGATAAAGATCCGCTCCCCTGGAGAAAATGGCTGCCTTGGAGGTTCGACGTGATGGCATTGTACCCTCCTGAAGCTCCACCCCTCACCAAGCCCCGCCCTCCCTAAGCCCCACCCACAAAATCGAGAGGTGCTTCTCAACCCACCCGAGGTGCAGCCGGAGGGGAGAGGAGGGACTTCAATGGGGTGCAATGCCACAGAGTCCACCTTCCAAAGCAGCCGTTTTCTCCAGGGGGAACTGATTGATCTCTGTCACCTGACAATCATGTGTGTCAGGGTCGCCAGGTCTGTTTTGGGAACGACCTAGCCATTTTAGGGGTGGAGCCTGAGGAGGGCGGGGTCTGGGGAGGGGAGGGACTTCAGTGGGGCACAGTGCCATAGAGTCCGCTTTCCAAAGTGCCCGTGTTCTCCAAGAAAACAGATCTCGGTCACCTGGAGATCAGTTGCAATGGAGAGAGATCTCCAGCTGCCACCTGGAAGTTGGCAACCCTAGTACTTAAGACCAGGGGTCATTTCCTGCAGGAGCGCACAGGAGCAGAGCTCCGGCAGTAAAGAGCCCAGGGGGCGGGCACATGCAACAAGCCCCACCCCCTGCTCCCAGCAGCCCTCAGTCAGAGCAAGAAGCAGACAGGTAAGCTGCAGAGCTCTCCCCCCGGCCCCCTGGTCCAAAGCAGTCCAGTGGCACCTTTAAGACCAAGCTTCAGGGGAACTGATCTTGGTCATAGGGTTGCCAGCTCCCCTCCTCCCCGTCCGGGCGATGGTTCCCCCTTTCTTGCGGGCCCCTTTCTGCCACCAGCCATCTGGCCAGCAGGGATAAACCCCGCTGGCAGCAAAGGACCCTACTTTGGGGAGTACGAGGTTTGGGGAGGGGAGGGGCCTGAGGAGGAGAATAATGCCCTAGAATCGTTCCTCCAAAGCAGTGTCCCCCCCAGGGGTCATTTTGTAGAAAAAGAGGTGCAGGAGCTCGTTAGCATAACTCATTAGCATAACTCATTAGCATATGCCACACACCCTGACATCACCGGAAGTGTGTCAGAAGGCAACACCCACCGCTCAGGTTCCACTGGACTTTTTTGGATTGCTAGCTACTGGGGGGTGGGGAATGTGCAGATCTGCCCTCACAGAGGAGGGAGAGCTTGTACCTGAAGGCAGCCCCAGGGGGGGGGCTCTGCAACTTACCTGGCTGCTTCTTGCTCCTCATGGCAGCTCACAACTTGAATGCCAGTCGCTCACAAGGTAGAATTTTGGCTCGCAGGACCCCACAGCTTAGAGGGAGCCTTGCTCCAAAGCTGCCATTTCTTCCGGGAAATCTGATCTTGGTCGTCTGGAGGCCAGTTGTGATGGGAGGGGATCTCCAGGTGCCACCTGGAGATTGGCAGCCCTCTGGGCAGAACACTCCCTGGACTCCACCACACAAATCGCCCGGTATTTCTCACCGAGGAGGGAGCAACCCCACATTTCAAACCCTTGTTTTTCCCCTTCTAAATCTGCCAAGAGGGTTCAAAGAGACATGTTTGCTGAGACCAGTCTTTACACCTGAAGTAGCACCTGCGCGAAGTGGTGAAACGCAATGCACTAAACCACACGGTTTTTGAGATGTCCAAGGTTGGAAGTCGCCGGCTGCGGAGTGTTATTGAATATCAATCTCTTTTCTTCCCCGTGTCGTCTTCGGTCGGGAGAGCGAATCGTCCCTAAACCTTTAGGCTCTGGATCGACGCCAAGATTTCTTTTTTTAAAAATTCCACCCGGTTACTCGACGGCCAGATGGCAGGCACAAAGATTGTTTTCCCCTTAAACCATCTTTCGTGCTTCTTCTTCTTCTCCTGCTCATGTTTGAAACTCATTACAAGAGTCAGGGCTCTGCGCATTCCCTTGCCCGCTTGGGGGATGCGGCTTTTAAAATCAGAAGCTGTATGCCGTGTCTATGTATATATTTAAGAGCACTGAATTTTAAGAGTGTGGGTGAGACACAACATGATTGCTTACCACCTGTCTCAATTGTATTACTGTTAGGTGGTTCCAGGTGCTCTCGTCTGAGTAACCAGGTGCCACTTGGGGGGGGGTAGTCACCCAACCTGGATCGCCCAGGCTAGCCCGATCTCAGAAGCTAAGCAGGGTTGGTCCTGGTTAGTACTTGGATGGGAGACCACCAAGGAAGTCCAGGGTTGCTACGCAGAGGCAGGCAATGGCAGACCACCTCTGTTCGTCTCTTGCCTTGACCTGGGTGTCCCTGGCTAGTCCTATCTTGGAAGCTAAGCAGAGTCAGCCCTGGTTAGTACTTGGATGGGAGACCACCAAGGAAGTCCAGGGTTGCTACGCAGAGGCAGGCAATGGCAAACCAACTCTGTTCGTCTCTTGCCTTGACCTGGGTGTCCCTGGCTAGCCCGATCTTGGAAGCTAAGAAGAGTAAGCTCTGGTTAGTACATGGAGGATAAGTCTATCAATGGCTACTGGCCATAGTTACTGAGGGCAACCTCCACATTCAGAGGCGCTAGTCCTCTGAGTCCCAGAGCCAGGAGGCAATATCAGGAGAAGGCCTGGGGCTCTATACCGTTGTTGGCTGTGCAGAGGAACTGGTTGGCCCCTGTGTAAGAGAGGATGCTGGACTAGATGGACCCCTGGTCTGATCCAGCAGGGCTCTTCTGATGCTCTTATGAAGGCCTCAGCCTCTGTGCCCTGTTGTTGGCCCTCCAGAGGAACTGGTTCATCTCTGTGTGCGACAGGACGTTGGACTAGATGGACCAATGGTCTCAATTAGCAGGGCTCTTCTGATGTTTAATAAGGGGGAAGGCCTCGGCCTCTATGTCCTGTTGTTGGCCCTCCAGAGGAACTGGTTGGCCACTGTGTGAGACCGGATGCTGGACTAGATGGATCGTTCCTCTGATTCAGCAGGGCTCTTCTGATGTTCTTAGGAAGGCCTTGGCCTCTATGTCCTGTTGTTGGACCTCCAGAGGAAATGGTTGGCCACTGTATGAGACAGGATGCTGAACTAGATGGACCACTAATCTTATCCAGCAGGGCTCTTCTTAAATCCTTATCAAGGGAAGGCCTTGGCCTTTATTCCCTGTTGGCTGTCCAGAGGAACTGGTTGGCCCCTGTGCGAGACAGGAAGCTGGATTAGATGGACCACTGGTCTGATCCAGCAGGGCTCTTCTGATGTTCTTGTGTTAAGAAAAAAAGATCCCAACTAATCTATGACACGGAAGAGACGGTTTCCAGGGTCAGAACTTGGTTTTCGGAATACAAAAGAGAGCACCGTAAGGGGAAGAAGCGGCCATTTGGGAAGGCTGGCCCATGACCCACCCTTGGTGTCCTATCCACAGGTGGAGAATCTGTTGCAGGTGACCCTCAGAGTGCACTTGAATGGGCCACAGGTCGAAGGGGGGTGGGTGGACAAGTCATAGAGGGCTGCCTCTTTTGCCCGTCCCGTTGCTTCTGGGAGCGCCACGGGGGCACACCTTGAGGTCCCTTCCTGCAGGGCGGCAGGGCTCGAGGGGGTTAATTCACCACCTGGTGCTCAGCGCCTGAGATAGAGCCGTTGGAAGAGAAGAAAGCCGCATCGGATGCTTCAGGAAGTAATTTGCTCTGGCACTTTCTTATAAGTGCGAATTGATTTTTCCTGTGCCGCGTCAGGCTGAATTATGAATGGAGGGAAGCCGTGCGGGATCTCCCAGAGGTGACGGTGTCATAATGAGTAAGGGCATGAGAGAGAGAGAGACAAAGAGAGAGAGAGAGAGATCCCAATTCTCTTCCTTGTCTCGCTTTATTTCTGGATCGTATCAGAACAGGACTTCGTTTGAAGCAAGTGGTGACAGGGATTCCGCCCGGGGGAGTCTCTTTTTTGAGGCAATAAAGTCGAAAATGCCTCTGAGGATACGCAGAGTGTGTTTAGCGCTCTGCAGGTTGCCATCTCTCTCTCTCTTTTTTTTACTACTTCAGATGTACAGACACAGCTAATATTGTTGTCAAGGATATATTTTTTTTAAATGTCATTTTTGACATCATCAGCGTGCAGCGGATACAGCTTGAAATAAAAGCGAAGTGGAGTTCCTTTCAGCGCCTGGTGTGCTGTGGTCTGGTTCTCGCTAGCCCGATCCTGTCAGATCTCGGAAGCTAAGCAGGGTTGGCCTTGGGTCGTATTTGGATGGGTGACCTCTAAGGAATACCAGGGTCGTGACGCAGGGGCAGGCGACGGCAAGCCACCTCTGAAAAGTCTCTTGCCTTGAAAACAAGTCTAGCTCATCACCTAGTGGTGCACAATGCTAAAAGAGCTAGAACTTCCTGGCTGCCAGACAATCTTAGGATCTCCTGGCTATACTACACACAATGCCATACGATTATTCTTAGGGTCGGCCTTGGGTAATATTTGGAAAGGGCAACCTCCGAGGAATACCAGGGTCATGACACATAGGCAGGCAATGGCAAGCCACCTCTGAAAGGTCTCTTGCCTTGAAAACAAGTCTAGCTCACCACCTAGTGGTGCACAATGCTAAAAGAGCTAGAACTTCCTGGCTGCCAGACAATCCTAAAATCTCCTGGCTATTCTACACACAGTGCCATCTGATAATCAAGTGACAACCTTCATGTGTGAAAGGACAGAGATATGTCAAAGCACGCATGGAACTTGCTTATTACATTCAGTCACCTTGAACACATTTTTTTTAAAAAATAAGAGACCATTCAGATAGGTCGTATGAGGCAGTGATGAGAGTATTGAACTGGCACTAGAGACTGGGAATTCAAATCCTTACCCAGCCAGGGAGTTCACTGGGTGACATTGGGCTGGTCTCTCTCATAACAAGGTCATTGTGAAGACAACCTGAAGCTGCCTTCTACTGAATCAGACCATTGGTCCGTCAAGGTCAGTATTGTCTACTTCTTCTGCAACCTGAATCAGGCACCACCAGAACATAAGGGAAGCCATATTGGATCAGGTCAATGGCCCACCCAGTCCAGTACTCTGTCACACGGTGGCCAAAACCCAGGTGCCATCAGGAGGTCCGCCAGCAGGTCCAGAGCTCCAGAAGTCCTCCCACTGTTGCCCCCCCCCACAAACACAAAGAATACAGAGCATCACTGCCCCAGATATCGTTTTCCGTATATACATCATGGCTAAGAGCCACTGATGGTCCTCTGCTCCATATGTTTCTCCAATTCCCCTCTTGGAGCTATCTATGCTTATAGCTGCCACCACTTCCTGCAGCAGTGAATTCCACACGTTATTTAGTCTTTACTCAGGTAGAAGTATTTCCCATTGCTTACTACCCAGTCTTTTTAACAGGAGATGCCGGGGATTGAACCTGAGACCTCCTGCATGCCAAGTGGACGTTCTACCACTCAACCATAGCATTTGCCCAGAGGAGAAGGGGAGAACCATGTATCTAGGGTTGCCAGCTTCGGATTGTGAAATTCCTAGAGTTTAGGTGGGGGGAGCATTAGAGAGGGCAGGGTTTGGGGTGGGGAGGGGCCCCAGTGGGGTCTAATGCCACAGAGTCCACCTTCCAAAGTCATCATTCTCCCCAGGGAAACGGATCTCTTCTACTTGAAAACCAGTTCAGGCGGGTAGCCATGTTGGTCTTCAACTTTGTTCCGGAGACCAGTGGTCATTCCAAGTTATCTCAGAGCTGTTCTCTCAAGAGCACTCCTCGAGAGAGCTCTCTCGGCCCCATCGACCTCACAAGGTGTCTGTTGTGGGGAGGGGAAGGGAAAGGAGATTATAAGCCACTCCGAGTGAAGGGCGGGGTATAAAATCCAATCTGCTTCTCCTCCTCTTAATCTGGGAGAGCCGGGTTTGATTTCCCCACTCCTCCACATGCAGCTGCTGGTGTGACCTTGGGTCAGTCACAGGTTATTTCAGCG
>NW_015172685.1:32813-39654 GCF_001447785.1 Gekko japonicus
CTCCTCCTCCTCCTCTTCTTCTTCTCCTCCTCCTCCTCCTCCACCACCACCATCACTTGGATGCTGGCAAGCCTGCTAGGCCCTTGTGTATCACAGCTTCCAGTTGACTTGGAGTCTGTGCCGGTCATTTCCTTGGGCAGCTGGGGTGTGGCCGCTCACACCACCAGAACAGATACTTGCAATGAGAAGAGATACAGGAGGAACAGTCAAGGTTTAGGAGGGCTGATTTGGAAGAAAAAACAAAACAAACCCACACATAAACCGGGTGCGGGGAGCAACCTCTGCGGCTTTCTCCCCACGCGGCCACCGACCGCGTTTCGAAAGCAGTGACAGACGGCTTCTTCGGATCCCTCCCTCCCACGTCCCGACACCGAGCCAGGAGCAGATTTGTGGCTGCTAATAACAAATTCCATTTCTCCCCCACTTACGTCGGCTGACCGCTCAACAGGGACGCTACCTTTTTATCGCCCGTGCTCTCGGACATTTATCAGCCGTCCGAGGCACACAAATTTGCCAGGAGAAAAGCTTTCCCGGAACGCCCTGCGACATGAGGACTTTTCTCAAAAGCACATGCATTGTTCCATGATTACGGCATTCATCCTCCAAGGAGCTCTGGGGCGATCTCTTCCCACCGCCTCTGCCTTAACCTCACAATGGCCCTGTAAAGTAGGCCACTTTTGATCCCGGCAAGGAGCTGAGGGCTATGGACGTGGTTCACAGAGCCAGTCTGGTGCGGTGGTTAGGAGTGCGGGCTCCAATCGGGGAGAACTGGGCTTGAGTCTCCACTCCTCCACATGCAGCTGCTGGTGTGACCTTGGGTCAGTCACAAGGTCTCTCAGAGCTGTTCTCTCGCGAGCAGTTCTCGAGAGAGCTCTCTCAGCCCCACCTGCCTCACAGGGTGTCTGCTGTGGGGAAGGGAAAGGAGCTTGTAAGCTGCTCTGAGACTCCTTCAGGTAGTGAGGGGCGGGATATAAATCCAATCTCCTCTTCCTCCTCCTCCTCCTGAAGCCCAAGGATACCAGCTATTCTCATGGGCTGAGGAAACTGAGTTAAGGAAGACTCTCTGTAGTTCCACGTTGGGATTGCTGCTGGGCGGATGTTTGTTGCTTGGCGGAGGGGGAGGGAAGAGTGCGCGCGAAAGGTGAGTTGGCGCCCTGCAGTGGGATAGGCGCTGCGGTGGCTCAAGTGGTTAAGATGCTGAACTGCAGGCTGTGGAAGGTCAGTAGTTGAGCAGTTCGAGACCTGGGTGCCGCAAGACGGAGTGAGCTCCCGTCTCTAGTTCCGGCTCCTGCCAACCTAGCAGTTCAAAAGCAAGAAATTGCAAGTAGATAAATAGGTACCACTTTGGTGGGAAGGTCACAGCGTTCCGTGCGCCTTGGTGTTTAGTCATGCCGGCCACATGACCACGGAAACGTCTTCGGACAGCGCTGGCTCTTCGGCTTTGAAACCGAGATGAGCACCGCAACCCTAGAGTCGGATTCGACTGGGTTTCGAGCAAGGGAGACCTTTACCTTTACTTTTTAGTGGGATAGGATTCAAGGAGATCCAGGAAAGAGCCTGACAACGAAGGCCAGATGCCTCTTCCTCGCCTGACCCTGTCGATCAAGACTGTTGTTGTTATCACACGGTGAGCCTCCTCCCCTCCGCCCTCCAAGACGAGATGTTACAGTGATTAGCACTTTTATTAATGGCAGCCGGCGTATGCAGCAGCTGCTCTCTATGTGGACGCTGCCGGCCATGGCCCTGGGACCCATGGGGGGGCTCCCCGGAGGATCAGCCTTGTCAGAGGAGACTCTGGAATCGCCAGGAGGGAGACTACATCGGAAGCAGGGAACTGGGGTGTGTGTGTGTCTTTGCATGCAGAAGTTCCCAGGTTCGATCCCTGACATCTGCAGTAAAAGGAACTGGGGGGGGGGGAATGCCAGCCTGAGGCGACCATATGGAGGGAGATGGAGCAATGGCCTAAGAGCAGTAACGATCAGCGACACCGAGAAGTAGAGGAGCTCAGAATCGGACGCAGCGGCATTCAGTGGGTTGGGCACAGCTTCCCTGTAACGATTGCATTGCAGAATGGAATTTGCGCCCGGACATGGCTAGCCCAGTCTCCTTTATTATTTATTTGTTTGTTTGTTTAATTTGTATCCCGCCCTCTGCACCATGGCAGGCTCAGGGTGGCTTACAGGAGATATACATACACACATACATACATACAGGGGTCATTTCCTGCAGGAGCGCGCAGGAGCGGAGGTCCGGCAGTAAAGAGCCCAGGGGGCGGGCACATGCAACAAGCCCCACCCCCTGCTCCCAGCAGCCCTCAGGCAGAGCAAGGAGCAGCCAGGTAAGTTGCAGAGCCCCCCCCCGCTCCCCGGTCCAAAGCAGTCCAGTGGCACCTTTAAGACCCAGTTTTATTCAGGTACAAGCTCTCCCTCCTCTGCGAGGACAGATCTGCACGTTGCCCCCCACCCCCAATAGCTAGCAATCCAAAACAGTCCAGTGGCACCTTTAAGACCCAGTTTTATTCAGGTACAAGCTCTCCCTCCTCTGCGAGGACAGATCTGCACGTTGCCCCCCACCCCCAATAGCTAGCAATCCAAAACAGTCCAGTGGCACCTTTAAGACCCAGTTTTATTCAGGCACAAGCTCTCCCTCCTCTGCGAGGATAGATCTGCATGTTTCCCCCCACCCCCCAATAGCTAGCAATCCAAAACAGTCCAGTGCTGACTGAGTGGTGGGTGTTGCCTTCCGACAAACCTCTGGTGATGTCAGGGGGTGTGGCATATGCAAATGAGTTATGCTAATGAGCTCCTGCACCTCTTTTTCTGCGAAATGACCTGTGTGTGTGTATAAACAGCTAGATACATTAAAACACGAAATTTAACTAAAACCACAACATATAAAATCATTAGTGCTAGTAAACGTTGGTACTAATAAGTGCTAAAAAGTGCTAATGAGCGATGGTGGCAGTCTCTCCGCACCCAGATGGTCAGCTACCACCATAGTCTGGGTTCTTGCCAGGCTGTTGGTTATTAAGGGGGTGTTGGTATTGGGGCCAGGGCCATAGTACTGGGAGGCGGCACCCTAATCGAAGGCCTGGTGGAAGAGCTCTGTTTAACAGACCCTGTGGAACTGTAAAAGGTCCCGCAGGGGCCTGATGTCATTCGGAAGCTCATTCCACCAGTAGGGGGCCACCACACAGAAGGCCCTGGCCCTTGTCACAGCTAGCTTGGCTTCTTTAGGGCCAGACGGTTTTGGAACCCCGATCTTAGTGCTCTCTGGGGAACATGTGGGAAAAGATGGTCCCTTAGGTAAGTAGGTCCCTGGCCTTATAGGGCTTTAAGTTTTGTGCCGATCAGTAGGGATTGGCACAAACCGAACCATGAAGCAAAATTCGTCATGAACTTTGCTCTGTTCGTGTTTTGCAAACTGACATTCGCGAAGGGTCTCCGTCACGAACTTCCATGAACTTTTTAAGCAGTTTGTGGATACGGCAGAATGCAGGGGTTTAAAGGGACTCAGAGTCCCTTTAAACCTCTGCTTTCTGTTCCCTGGAAAAGCCGCAAAGACAGCCGAAAAGTGGGGAGCACCCTGCTCCCCACCACTTAACTGTTTTTCAGGCTTTCTGAAAATCCTGTTGAAAGGGACTGCAGTTTCTTTCAACGGGGTTTGCAGGGTCATGAACCGTGGCCCGGTTCAGTTCATGAACCAACCTCCTGGTCTGGTTCACGGTTCAATTATGAAACACAAACTAACATGAACCACCTTTTCCTGGTACGTGCCCATCCCTACATCAGATCTTGGAAGCTAAGCAGAGCCAGCCTTGGTTAGAACTTGGATGGGAGACCACAAAGGAAGTCCAGGGTTGCTATGCAGAGGCAGGCCATGGCCAACCACCTCTGTTCGTCTCTTGCCTAGACCTGGATGGCCCAGGCTAGCCTGATCTTGCCAGATCTCAGAAGCTAAGCAGGGCCAGCCCTGGTTAGAACTTGGATGGGAGACCACAAAGGAAGTCCAGGGTTGTTATGCAGAGGCAGGCAACGGCAAACCACCTCTGTGCACCTACCCTATCCTGGGTGGCTCAAGCTAGCTCTGCCTTATCAGATCTCGAAAAAAAAAAGAAGAAGAAGAGATTGGATTTATACCCCGCCCTTCACTTGGATTCTCAGAGCGGCTTACAAACTCCTTTCCCTTCCCCTCCCCACAACAGACACCCTGTGAGGTGGGTGGGGCTGAGAGAGCTCTGACACAAACTGCTCTTTCAGGAACAGCTGTGCCAGAGCTTGTGACTGACCCAAGGTCACATCAGCAGGTGCAAGTGGAGGAGTGGGGAATCAAACCCGGTTCTCCCAGATTAGAGTCCGCTCACTTAACCACTGCACCACTAAGTGCATTTTATTTTACTTCATTTATACCCCCACCGATCTCCCTAACGGAGACTCAAAGCAGAAGAATGAGATTCGAGTCCTGATAGGCCAAAAAGATTTCCGGGGTATAAGCTTTTGAGAGCCAAAGCTCCCTTCATGAGATGGAAAACGTATCTGACTAAGGGAGCTTTGACTCTACAAATCTTACGCCCTGGAAATCTTGTTGGTCTTTAAGCTGCGACTAGACTCAAATATCTCCTTTCTAGTGTCAGGAACCGATAAGTTGCTATCAAATCCCCCTCACACTCTCGAAGAGTCTCTTCTTGACCTCTCTTTTTCAGAGGTTGAGGTGTAGCAAACTCAGTGATGCCCCTAGTGGAGAAATCTGGTACGGCTCCCATTATTATCTTTATAGGTAAAGGTTCCCTTGCTCAAAAGCCAGTCGAGTTCGACTCTAGGGTTGCGGTGCTCATCTCCGTTTCAAAGCCGAAGAGCCAGCGCTGTCCGAAGACGTTTCCATGGTCATGTGGCCGGCATGACTAAACACCAAGGCGCACAGAACGCTCTTACCTTCCCACCGAAGTGGTCCCTATTTATCTACTTGCAATGTCTGGCTTTCAAACTGCTAGGTTGGCAGGAGATTATCTTTATAAGCCTCTTCCAAATTCCGTCTGTTGCAATATGAGCTTAAATGACAAGACTGCACAATAGGGTGTTAATTAATAGGGCAAGAAATTTGGAAATCTTGTTGGTCTTTAAGCTGTGACTAGACTCAAATATCTCCTTTCTAGTGTCGGGAACCGATAAGTTGCTATCAAACACCCCCGCCCCCCGAAGAGTCTCCTCTTCACCTCTCTTTTTCAGAGGTTGAGGTGTAGCAAACTCAGTGATGCCCCTAGTGGAGAAACCTGGTATGGCTCCCATTATCATCTTTATAAGCCTCTTCCAAATTCCCCCTGTCGGAATATGAGCTTAAATGTCAAGATTTCCCCCTTTAAGAAGATAAGGTTACCGGCAGAAGAATAAAGGCACTTCAAGTAAGCAAAAGATTAAATTTAATGCTGAGCAAATTAATACAGAAGACAAGAAGGAAGCTTTCAAAATTAAGTTACTGCTTTGCTAAGCTTTTTTTTTTTTAATGTTGTTTGTTTACTCTGTGCAGCACGGCTTGGAGTCTTGGGTGGGAAAAGCGGTACAACTAGAAAATACCTGGAAACTTTGGGGGTGGATACAGGAGAGGGCGGGGTTTGGGGAGGGGCCCAGCATGGTGCAATGCCATAGGGCAGGGGTGTCAAACATGTGGCCCAGGGGCCAGATCAGGCCCCTGGAGGGCTTCTATCAGGCCCGCAGTGGAACTGGCTGTCTTCTGCTTCTTCTTCCAGTTCTGCTGCTGCTGCGTCATTGTAGGTTTGCAGCTTACAGATACACACCTGAACAGCATACTCCAGATTGCAACAGCACAGACATTTTGATGCAATAATTCAGAGCAAAAGGTGTCAGCTATCAGAAGCAGTTAAATAAACAAAATATTGCAAGAGTGCTAACATTTTAAGCATGTTTTTATTTTAAGTAAAAAAACCCACACCCGTTTGTGTCCTTTATAAAGTTTATATCTCCACTACCCGGCAATGCCTTTTCTGACACACGTCGCCCAGCCCAACAAGGTCTCATTTATGTCAGATCCGGCCCTCATAACAAATGAGTTCAACCCCCCTGCCATAGAGTCCACCCTTCAAAGCAGCCATTTTCTCCAGGGGAGCTGATCTCTGTCAGCGGGAGAGCAGTTGTAAGAGCGGGCGATCTCCAGGCCCCACCTGGAGGATGGCAACCCTATGTTCAACTCTTCAGGGAGCTGACAGCTGCAAGCTCCTTTTGCGGTGGGAACAGGCCCCTGTCTGGTGGAGACCAAGACGGACGCAGCTGAAATGATCTCCAATCAGTTTTCTCCCTGGTTTTTGGAAGGTGGAATCCCCTGGCTTTGTTCAAAGAAGGGAACAAACGCAATAGGGCAATATTTCCCAACCTTAGTGTTCCCTCTAAGCTGAGTTAGTGTGAGCTAGCTCAGTTTTTGAGCCTCCAGCTCACACATTGTTTGTCTCCGCTCAGGGAGGAGGGCTCCAGAGCAAACTAATTGATGCAGCAGGCAAATGGCTTGCTTGCTTTAATGCCGGCAGCTCACAAAGGAGAATTTTAGCTCACAAGACTCCACGGCTTAGCAAGAGCCTTGGTTGTGACCCTGCAAGGAGCTTTGAAAACCCTAGGGGGGTGGCCGTGAGTCTTGAAGGCCCTTTCCACCACCAAGATGGTCACAGGCATTATTGTGCACAGCTGGGGACCTCCTTTGACCTTGCTTTGTCTCCTCAAGCCATCAGCCCACCTTGTTTAAATAATGACTCTTGTCCTCTCATTCTTACCTTTCTCCTCTTCTTTCTATGCATCCCAAACCCAGCAAAATGATCTCTCTCTCTCTCTCTCTCTCT
>NW_015172685.1:39698-42995 GCF_001447785.1 Gekko japonicus
TCTCTCTCTCTCTCTCTCTCTCTCTCTCTCTCTCACACACACACACACACACACACACATCATGTGATGGCCTGTGATGCTCACTCGCCCCATAAATTTCCAATCATCCTGCGCACACTCCCTTCTCTTATGACAATCCGGCATTTACTTTGGAAGCCAAAGCATCAAGTGCTATGCCAGCACCTGGCCACCGGGGGCACTAAAGCACCCTGTTTTCTCTCTCTTTCTCTCTGCCTTCTGCATTCTTCTCTCCATCCTGCGCACACTCCCTTCTCTTACGACAATCCGGCATTTACTTTAGAAGCCATGGCATCAAGTGCTATTCCAGCACCTGGCCACCGGGGGCACTAAAGCACCCTGTTTTCTCTCTCTCTTTCTCTCTGCCTTCTGCATTCTTCTCTCGCCGTTCAAAGTACGCTCCCTCTCGCCATTTGCAGGATTCTGCCAAAGCCACTCCTGGCATCCCTGGCCTGCATTATTTGTAGAATCCCAACGTGGACTTAAAAAAAAAAAAAAAGCTTCCCAGGAAAAATGCAAATCCCCACCCCACCCCCCAAGAGGAGAGAAGGGCTTTGAGTCTCCCTTTCCAGGCCAGGAGGACCAGGGGAAGCCAGTAATCTGTGATGCTGAAGGCAGTGTCGAGAGAGAGCTGCAGCTTCTGAACTGTGATAAGACTCATCTGTCTAAGGGAGGGAAGCGCCCCGGTGACTTTTTGCTGGTTGGTCCACGCTGAAATTACGGAGGGACATAAACTCTCTGCTTTCCACCTCCAAACCTACAGGGATCTAATCCCCCGGTTCCGTTAGCAGTTGGATTATGAAACCGTTGAGGGACGCCGTTGCTTTCCACCACAGGGCCTGCGGGAGGATATAATTCTTTAAAAACCTCACTCCCGGACGTGACCTTGGCAACTAACCCTCAGCTGGGGGATTTTGTCAGATTTACAATAAAATAAAATGAAAGTCTGCACCGAGGAAAGCTGGATTCTGTAACCGACATAAATCATGCAACTCTGTGTCCCCTGCCGCCCATTTTGCATATACTGTGTTATCCATTTTAACTCTTTTGCATCTATATTTTTTAGTGGGGGCCGGTTATCCGTCACAGGGCAGGGTGCATTGTTCTATTGGGTCCTGGAGTTTCTGTCCTGTGTTATTAATTTTCTCCTGGCGAGAGCATTATTGGAAGTCAGAGGGGGTGGGAGAAAGATGGGGAAATAATTGAGTGTATAGGTTGGTGTATAGGTTAAGAGCACGGACTCTAATTTGGGAGAACTGGGTTTGATTCCCCACTCCTCCACATGCAGCTGCTGGTGGGACCTTGGGTCAGTCATGAGTTCTCTCCGAGATGTTCTCTCAAGAGCAGTTCTCAAAAGAGCTCTCTCAGCCCCACCTGCCTCACAGGGTGTCTGTTGCAGGGAGGGGAAGGGAAAGGAGATTGGAAGCCACTTTGAGACTCCTTCAAGTAATGAAGGGTAGGGTATAAATCCAATCTTTGAGACTCCTTCAGGTAATGGTGGTGTATAAATCCAATCTCCTCCTCCTCCTCCTCCTCTTCTTCTTCACATTGACAGGGATGAGAGGGGCAGGGTTAGCTTCCCTTGCCTACATACACATTTTTCAAAAAGACCCTCACCCCTTTGAGGATCCCAAGAAAAGGAGAGGGAATGTCCTTTTATATGCCAAATCATGTTTCCTTTGATCCATTCCAAAATGAAGAGTTTTAATTGCTCCTAGAATGTTGGTGGGCACAGTCACAAAGTGGCTGCTAGAAAATGGCTGCCGCAGGAGGCGGGGCCAGCCACAAAATGACTGCCACAGGAGGCGGGGCCAGCCACAAAATGGCTGATGCAGATTCTCTTCAGTCACACAGACCAGTTCTTGTGCTGTGGAAGTGGCTACTGCCAAAATGACATTTTTTTTTAAAAAAAGTCTGCACAGCCAATCAAATCTCCAATGGCCAATCACAAGCCTTGCTAGGCAAAAGCCCCACCCAGGTTCTAAAAACACTTGGCCGGCGCTGAGAAAGGCGTCACTGGGCACCGTGTTGGGGACTGCTGTTTTAAGCACATAAAAATAAATAAATAGAGGAGGGTGTGGCTTAAAGGACCCCCTGTGTCCTAGAACAATCCCGCAATTCCCAACGAGCAGAGACTCCCTTCCTCCTCCAGCCGCAGATTCAAGGATGATGTCCACGCGCCGCTCAGGCCAAAGTTCACACCGATTAGTCCCTGGCCAATGCCGGGATAATTTGCAGGCCCATTAGCACTGGGCACAGGCAACGGCGGCCCCCGCGACGTGTCCATTTGGAAGTTCCATTGAGTAATGAGCGGTAATTGGATTTCAGGGTTAACTGGCTTGCAGCAGCAAAAGAAGAAGAAGAAGAAAATGGGGAGGGGAAGGCGACGAGCCGCTCTTGTCCTGGCTCATCAGACAATGGAGGTTTATCTCTGCTGAAAATAGCTCCGGAGAGGTGAAGTTATTAGCGGCCATCCAAGCATGGGGCGGCCGTCGCTCCCTCCGGCGTTTAGCGGGGCATAAGCCTGGGTGTCCTTGGCGGAGCCGAACGAGTAGAGGTCTGCGGAGTTCCCTCTGGAGGCTCTGGTGGATGAAGCAGACCGTCGGTCCTGCACCATTGGTCGGTGCAGTGCGCGGGATGTTCTCTGCTATTCATCCCCCCGAGACTTGCAGGTAGACAAAAATCTTTCAGGGCAAGGAAGAAGAAGAAGAGATTGGATTTATACCCCGCCCTTTACTACCCGAAGGTGTCTCAGAGCGGCTTACAAACTCCTTTCCCTTCCTCTCCCCACAACAGACACCCTGTGAGGTGGGTGGGGCTGAGAGAGCTCTGACAGAAACGGCTCTTTTTCAAGAACAGCTCTGCCAGAACTACGGCTTGTCCAAGGTCATCCAGCAGCTGCAAGCGGAGGAGTGGGGAATCAGACCCGGTCCTCCCAGATTAGAGTCCGCGCACTTAACCACGACACCAAACTGGAGAAAGTGCAGCTCAGTGGGAGAGGCGAGCTCTTGGGTAGAGGAGGTAGAGGGGTTGTCTTAGGGTCGCCAGCCTCAAGGCAGGGCCTGGAGATCTCCTGCGATTACGACTGATCTCCGGGCGACAGGGATCGGGTCCCCTGGAGCAAATGACTGCTTTGGAGGGTGGGCTCTGTGGCGTTCTGCCCTGCCGGGGTCTCGCCAATCCTCTGCTCGCAATTGTGCCCCTCCCACTCACACGTCCCTTTCCACCTGCCTGCATTCTCCCCCCTCTACCTAAGCGCCTATCCTTTCCCAACCCAGT
>NW_015172685.1:43947-50234 GCF_001447785.1 Gekko japonicus
TCTTCCGAGAACTGCTCTTGAGAGAACGGCTCTGAGAGAACTCGTGACTGACCCACGGTCACCCAGCTGACAGCATGTGAAGGAGTGGGGAATCAAACCTGGTTCTCCAGATTAGACTCTGCCGCTTTTAAGTACGACACCAAGCTGGCTCTCGGGGGGCACCGGCAGTGGGCCCCACCAGAAGACGGTGCTATGGCAGCTTCCCTACCTCAAGGCCTGGGGTTGGCCTTGAGTAGAGATTCCAAGCTAAATCTCTCCAGTGCTGGTCTGAAACTTCCACCCAAAGGTCCCCAACCATTTGGACTCTGCGGGCACCTCTGGAATCTGAAACAGGGTGGTGGGGCGCAGTCACAAAATGGCTGCCACAGGAGGTAGAGCCAATCACCAGGTTTGGCAGGGCATGCAAGGTTGCTCTTTTGGGGAAGCCTGTGGGTGATCGTGGTCCGCCAGGCAGCGGGCATGCTCCCGCTGCATCTTCACCATCCACACATCCTACCTTGCTTGATAGTGGATAGGCTTTAACGGGGATAGATGTGTAATCGTTTTCTATTTTAAAGATTATTTATTGTATCTTTGTATTGTTTTTATTGGGTGTATTTTATATGCTGTTAGCAGCTCAGAATCCCCATTCAGGGGAGAGGGAGGGGGAGATGAATTGACTAAACCAATAAATATGTGAATAAAATAAACTGTAATAGTAACTCTTTCAGGATTTCGGGCAGTGGCTCTGTTTAACGGGATGCCTTTTAATTCCGCACAGTGAACCAGGTGCCCTAATTAATGATCATGGGGCCGCGGGTGTTGTATAGCCAGGAGATCCAAAGATTGTCTGGCAGCCTTAAGCTCTAGCTGTTTTTGTGACGAGCTAGGTTTTTATTTGGGGGCTGAGAGAACTGTGACTGACCCAAGGCCACCCAGCTGGCTTCAAGTGGAGAAGTGGGGAAATCGAACCTGGATCCAGGCCCGTAGCCAGGATCTTCTGGCTTGCGGGGCAATTTCTGTCTCTGATGGGGCTGAAGTTCTCAGTGCAGAAAGAAAAGCTGTTTAGCCAGTAGAGGTTACCATGATAGATCTCTAAATTGCAAGCTGTCAACCAATCTAGATGACAGTTCTTAGCTACCGCAAATTAATCACTTCAGCTAGCCTAAGCAACAATTCTGAGAACAAGCCGGCAGGCGGGGGTGATGACTTCTACAGTCAGGAAAGCTAACACTTGGGCAGGAAAAACTCTCTTCAAGGAGACCAGTTTCTTGACACAGAGTTAGAAGGGATCCTAGAGGTCACCTACTCCAACCCCCTTGCTCAGTGCAAGAATTAGTCAGCTACAGCACCTCACTCTGCTTAAAGGAGTACACACCTGAATTTTAAAAAAAAGCATTGAAAAAAGCATTTACAGGAGAAATTCTTGTGGGGCTGTGCCTTTAAGAAAGTGGGCGGAGCCCCCCGAAGCCCCACCATAGCTACGGGCCTGCCTGGATCTCCAGATTAGAGTCTGCCGCTCTTGACCACTACACCAAACTGGCTCTCAGTCTGTCTGATAATAGCTAGTTCAGATGCCCTGTTTGGCAAACGCTCACCTAGGGCATCCCATTTTCTAAAAACATTTAATGGGCACCAGGAAAGGTGTTGGTGGTTACCCACAGGGACCATGTCAGGGACCCCCCACTTTAACCACTGCAGTTTGCAGGCTCTCCTTTGTTTTACCATAAAGGAAGTAAATTCTCACTTCATTGGACTTCGCTGACCGGTTTGGGAACATCTCGAGGGACTCCTGTGCTGTCCGACGAATCTGCAACGGATGAAACGCGAGGGACCCCTCCGGAGCGGCAGATGGGGATGACATCTCGATCCAGCGGGATGGAGTTGAAGGGCGCTGAGGGAAGAGAGCCGGCGAGGGCCCTGCGTGCCGTCCACGTCCACCGCCTGTCACCCAGTCAACATCTGCTTTTGCGAGGCAACGGCGCGTGACGTCTGGAAGTGACGCTGGTGTGCCGGTGCCCGAAGGAGTGATCTGAAGGAACGGCAATGACAGCGGTAGCCGGTCGTGCATGTGGCCATCTGCTCGTGGCAAGGTCACGCCCGCCGCAAAGCCGAGGGCCTTCCTGACTCGCAAGGACAAGGACAATCTGCCTTCCCAAATGGCTTCCTCTTTACAATGGAATTGGTCGGAAGAAGAAGAGGAGGAGGAGGAGGAGGAGATTGGATTTAAAACCCGCCCTTCACTCGGAGTCTCAGAGCGGCTTACAATCTCCTTTCCCTTCCCCTCCCCACAACAGACACCCTGTGAGGCAGGTGGGGCTGAGGGCGCTCTTTCGAGAACTGCTTCCGAGAGAACAGCTGTGAGAGAACCTGTGACTAATCCAAGGTCCCACCAGCAGCTGCAGGTGGAGGAGTGGGGAATCAAACCCGGTTCTCCCAGATTAGAGTCTGTACTCCAAACCACCTCACCAAACTGGCTCTGAAGGAAGGAGGAGGAGGAGATCAGATTTATACCCCGCCCTTCACTCGGAGTCTCAGAGCAGCTTACAAACTCCTTTCCCTCCCCCTCCCCACAACAGACACCCTGTGAGGTAGGCGGGGCTGAGAGAGCTCTTTCCAGAACTGCCCTTTCAAGGACAGCTCTTCTCATAACTATGGTTTGCCTAAGGTCATCCAGCAGCTGCAAGTGGAGGAGTAGGGAATTAAACCCGGTTCTCCCAGATTAGAGTCCGCGCACTTAACCACTACACCAAACTGGAAAGCTGTGGCAGACATTTTGTGGCTGGCTCCGCCTCCTGGAGCAGCCTTTTTTGTGGCCATAGGCTCAAAAGTGTTGGGGACCCCATCCTAGTCCATCATGCTAGCCAGCATGGGATCATGGTGTTAAAGCAGGACCTGGGAGACCCAGGTTCAAATTCCTGCTCTTCTAGGGCAACTTGCAGGGTGACCTCAGGCCAGTCACACTGTCTCAGTCGAACCTCCCTCACAGGGTTGTTGTGAGGATAAAATGGAGCAGCAATGTAAACCACTTTAAGTCCTTGTTGGGGAGGAAAGCCATGTATAAATAAGTACATAACAACAACAACAACAACAACATTGTGTGTAGTATAGGAAGGAAATCTTAAGATTGTCTGGCAGTCCAGACGTTTTAGCACTTTTAGCATTACACACCACTAGGTGGTGAGCTAGACTTGGTTTTTGGGCTGACAGAGCCCTGAAAGAGTTGTGACTAACCCAAGGTTCACATGGAGGAGTGCAGAACTGAACCCGCTTCTCCAGATTAGAGTCTGTCCCCCTTAACCACTGCACCACGCTGGCTCTCATATAAATAAATAATTCGCACCAACCACTGCACCGCATTGCCTCTCTGCACAGCGCTCCCAAAGCAGTTCCATAGCCTTTGAGGTTTGGTGCAGTGGTTGAGTGCACGGACTCTAATCTGGTAGAACCCGGTCTGATTCCCCACTCCTCCACTTGCAGATGCTGGATGACCTTGGGCAAGCCGTAGTTCTGTCAGAGCTGTTCTCTCAAGAGCAGTTCTTGAAAGAGCTCTCTCAGCCCCGCCTACCTCCCAGGGCAGTGATGTCAAACTTTTTAGAGACCGAGTGCCCAAACTGCGACCCAAAACCCACTTATTTATCGCAAAGTGCCAACACGGCAATTTAACATGAATACTGAGGTTTTACTTTAGAAAAAACAACTCATACATTAACTTAAGATGATCCAAACAAAGTAAGGAAAGCAATCCCAAATGCTTTCATTTACTTAAAATTATTTGGCAGAGAATTCGACACTTTAATGATGGTCTGGGCCTGGCTGGGGCGATGGCACGCGTGCCCACAGAGAGGGCTCTGAGTGCCACATCTGGCACCCGTGCCACAGGTTCGCCACCACTGTCCCAGGGTGTCTGTTGTGGGGAGGGGAAGGGACAGGCGTTTGTAAGCCGCTCTGAGACTCCGAGTGAAGGGCGGGGTATAAATCCAATCTCTTCTTCTTCTTCTTCTTCTTCTTCTTCTTCTTCTTCTTCTTCTTTATCTCCACGTCTGCCAGAGATTTCAGCTGGAGGGGAGAGGAGAAGCCAGAAATTCAATCTTTGCATATGGAAAATGGGGTCTAAACACACCATTGGGCTAAACGTAACCTTAATGATGTTTCTTTTTCCCTGCATCGCTTTCTCCCCTTCCCCGAATAATCCCCGGCATCTTGATTGCCCTTTTCCCAGAGGCCACGGCAGATTGTGTCGTTTTCAAGGAGCTGTGCACGCCACTGCGGAGGCATCCTTCTTGTCTGATAATAGCTAGTTCAGAGTCCGGCGCCGCGTAACCATAATTAGTGTTATTTTCCCAACGCAGGGCTTTTTCCACTTGTCAGCATTCCGCTTCATCTGCCCGGCTAACCACCAGGGCAGTGCGCAACATTAAAAAAGGCCTGAGTGTCAGTAGGAGCACGGTGCCACAGTGGCGGATGGGCACATTTGAGTGGCGCCTAATTGGCCAGAAGAAGTCAAGGCGGCTCAAGCGGCCGTTGAGTTCAGCAAGGGCATCACAGGGGTGCAGCATTTCTGGAATCGTCCCATTGAGTATTTCCTTGTGGGTTTTTAAAAAACGCAACCTTCTCTGCATGCAGAAAGTCAGCTCCTCAGTGGAAAAGCTAGCCTTGTTGTCCCTTATGTGCTATCTTTCTGCAAGTGGGGATTTAAAAAAAATATATCGGAGAATGTTCCTGTGCTTTTAATAGCTCCGTGCACGGTAAAGATCTCTTCCCCACCTGGAAAGATAGTCTGGGTCCATAGGAGGTTACGGCCTTAATTAGCTCGGAGTATAGGTTCCTCTACTGCCAGTGTAGTGTAGTGGTTAGAGCAAGAGTCTCCAACATAGCGCCTGTGGGCACACACGAGAGCCAGTTTGGTGTAGTGGTTAAGTGCGAGGACTCTAATCCGGGAGAACCTGGTTTGATTCCCCACTCCTCCACTTGCACCTGCTGGATGACCTTGGGCAAGCCATAGTTCTGATAAGAGCTGTCCTTGAAAAAGAGCAGCTTCTGTCAGAGCTCTCTCAGCCCCACCTACCTCACAGGGTGTCTGTTGTGGGGAGGGGAAGGGAAAGGAGTTTCTAAGCCCCTCTGAGACACCTTTGGGTAGTGAAGGGCAGGTTATAAATCCAGTCTCCTCATCCTCTTCTTCTTTTCCAGTGCCCACCAAGTGCTTTTCGAAAGTGGGCAGGGCGAAGTGTGGCTTTTGCCTAGCAGGCCTTCTGATTGGTTTTGTAGATTAAAAGGCATCCTGTTCAACACACTTTCTGCCTGGCCAGAAGAAAATGGGTCTAGCCTGCTTTTGGGCCTATATAACCTCACCTTGGTGCAAAGGAGTGAACAGGTAAAGCTTTTCACTTCATGGAGACCATTAACCACGTATCTAAACACAATACAAGAACTCGTGGGAACTCAATGAAATGAATGAGCAGTAGGCATAGAAGAGACGAAAGAAAGTAGTTCTTCACCCGAAGAGGAATTAATGCATGGCATTCGCTGCTGCAGGAAATGGTGGTAGCTACAAGCACCGACAGCTTCAAGAGGGGACTGAAGAAACATCTGGAGCAGAGGTCCATCTGTGGCTGTTAGCCACAAGGTATAGATGGAACACTCTGTCTGGGGCAGTGATGCTCTGTATTCCTGGTCCTTGGTGGGCAGCAGGGGGAGGGCTTCTGGAGTTCTGGCCCTGCTGATGGACCTCCTGATGGCTCCTGGGTTTTGGCCACTGTGTGACACGAGGTCTGAGACTGGATAGGTCTGAGGCCTGATCCAAGATGGCTTCCTTTGTGTTCTTTTGTATTCTTGGTGCTTGGGGGGGGCACAGTGGGAGAGCTTCTAGAGTTCTGGCCCTGCTGATAGACCTCCTGATGGCACCTGGGTTTTGGCCACTGTGTGACAGAGTGTGGGACTGGATGGGCCATTGGCCTGATCCAACATGGCTTCTCTTATGTTCTAAGTGGCTATTAGCCACAGGGTTTAGTTTGAACACTATGCCTGGGGCAGCAATGCTCTGTGTTCTTGGTGCTTGGGGGGCAACAGAGGGAGGGCTTCTGAAATTCTGGCCCCTCTGATGGACCTCCTGATGGCCCCTGAGCTTTGGCCACTGTGTGACACAGAGTGTGGGACTGGATGGGCCATTGGCCTGTTCCAACATGGCTTCCCTTATGTGTGTCTCTATGTGTGTCTCTATGGGTGTCTCTATGGGTGTCTCTAATGGACACTCCATTTTGCATCAACTGCTGCCGTGAAGAGAGAGGCATTTGTGTTGGCAATGGAGC
>NW_015172685.1:50623-50738 GCF_001447785.1 Gekko japonicus
GTACACCTTCCCCCCCCTCCGCCGCCATTTTCCCCACCCCCCATTTACAAAAAGTAATTGGTAATTGCTCTCGTGCTAAAATGCTCTTAGCAATTGTTTTTCTCAAGCCCTGACG
>NW_015172685.1:50912-51017 GCF_001447785.1 Gekko japonicus
CTCGTCCGGGCAATAGAGCTACAAAGCACCAGGGGCCATTTCCTGCAGGAGCGCACAGGAGCGGAGCTCCGGCAGTAAAGAGCCCAGGGGGCGGGCACATATAAC
>NW_015172685.1:51204-56441 GCF_001447785.1 Gekko japonicus
TGCACATTCCCCCCCCCTCCAATAGCTAGCAATCCAAAACAGTCCAGTGGAGCCTGACCGGTGGGTGTTGCCTTCTGACACACTCCCGGTGATGTCAGGGGGTGTGGCATATGCAAATAAGTTATGCTAATGAGTTATGCTAATGAGCTCCTGCACCTCTTTTTCTACGAAATGACCCCTGCAAAGCACCCTTTTGGGATCCCTGATTCTTAAAGGTACAAGAGCTCCTCCATTGGCACCTGGTCCTTCTGGAGAAAGAAGGGCGGGGCGGGGGGGATGAACCTTCAAGCAGGGGTTTGATTTGTTAAACAGGAACAATTCGGCCACACAGGTCTGCGGCATCAAGTTGTTTGCTCTCCAGAGCCTCGCTGGCCATTAAGAGTCAGGATGCCGAAACTTCAGGCCCCCTTCCAACGCTCCCTCCAAGCTGTGGAGTCTTGCGAGCAAAAATTCTGCTTTGTGAGCGACCGACATCAAAGTTGTGAGCGAGCGATTTGGCTCCTGCATACATCCGTTTGCTCTGGAGCCCTCCTTCCTGAGCAGAGACAAAAATCTGTGAGCTGGAGGCTAAAAAACTGTGAGTTAGCGCAAACTCACTCAGCTTAGAGGGAACCCTTCCATTCGTGGTTCGAAACGGTGCCGAACTCTTCCCAAGGTGAGGGCTACAAGATCAGAACATCTGGTTGGTGTCACCTGTGTTGATTGGCAGAGCCTTCCTGCTTGGTGTAGTGGTCAGGAGCCAGTTTGGTGGAGGGGTTAGACTCTAATCTGGGAGAAGTGGGTTTGATTCCCCACTCCTCCACTTGCACCTGGGTGGATGACCCTGGGCAAGCCGTAGTTCTGATAAGAGCTGTCCTTAAAAAAGAGCCGTTTCTGTCAAGAGTTCTCTCAGCCCCACCGACCTCACAGGGTGTCTGTTGTGGGGAGGGGAATGGAAAGGAGTTTGTAAGCCGCTCTGAGACTCCAAGTGAAGGGCGGGGTATAAATCCAATCTCTTCCTCCTCCTCCTCTTCTTCTTCAACTGATATCATGAAGGAGGAAGCTAAGTGCGGACTCTAATCTGGGAAAACCGGGTTTGATTCCCCACTCCTCCACTTGCACCTGGGTGGATGACCCTGGGCAAGCCGTAGTTCTGATAAGAGCTGTCCTTAAAAAAGAGCCGTTTCTGTCAAGAGTTCTCTCAGCCCCACCTGCCTCACAGGGTGTCTGTTGTGGGGAGGGGAATGGAAAGGAGTTTGTAAGCCGCTCTGAGACTCCTTTGGGTAGTGAAGGGAAGGGTATAAATCCAATCTCCTTTTCTTCTCCTCCTCCTTCTCCTCCTCTAGTCCAAATTGTTATCACCTTATCTGCCGTTTTGTGATAATGTGACCTACATTCCTTGAAGCGAGTGCAGCTCAGTAGCTGATCCATTTATTTATTTAGAATATTTCTCCACGGAGCCCTGCTGGAGGCGGCTGACACTTTAAAAACACAGTTATTAACTGCCTGCCATAAAAAATATGAGCGGGTTCAAATGCCTGCTCTGTTAAGAAGCGCGGTGGTAGCAGGTAGGAGCGGGAGAGCCAGGTTCGAATGCCCATTGCCGTGGGAGCTCGCTGAGTGATCTCGGGCTGGTCACTCTCAGCCGAACATACTTCGTAGGGATGTTGTGAGGATAAAATGGGAAGAGAAACAATGGGACATGCCACTTTTAGTCCCTGTTGGGGAGAAATAGAGGGTATAAATGTATCTAAATAAATCAGTTCACTAGGTGGACTGAGAAACCCTCACTCTCTTCCCCACTCCTCCACATGCAGCCAGCTGGGTGACCTAGGGTCAGCCACAAGTTCTCTCACAGCTGTTCTCTCAAGGGTAGTTCTCGGGAGAGCTCTCTCAGCCCCACCTACCTCACAGGGTGCCTGTTGTGGGGAGGGGAAGGGAAGGGAGATTGTAAGCTGCTCTGAGACTCCTTTGGGTAATGAAAGGCGGGGTATAAATCCAATCTCGTCTTTTTCCTTTTCCCCTGGCCTACTTCACAGGGTTCTTGGGGGAGATCAAAGGGGATCAGGGACAAAAAAAATATGGATTCCATCTTCAGCTCCTTGGAGGGAGGAAGGGTAAAAGGTTCCCTTGCTTGAAAGCCAGTCGAATCCGACTCTAGGGTTGCGGTGCTCATCTCCGTTTCCAAGCCGAAGAGCCAGCGCTGTCCGATGACGTTTCCGTGGTCATGTGGCCGGCGTGACTAAACACCAAGGCGCACGGAATGCTGTTACCTTCCCACCGAAGTGGTACCTATTTATCTACTTGCAATTTCTTGCTTTCGAACTGCTAGGTTGGCAGGAGCTGGAACTAGAGATGGGAGCTCACTCTGTCATGCGGCACCTGGGTCTCGAACTGCTGAACTACTGACCTTCCACAGCCTGCAGTTCAGCATCTTAACCACTTGAGCCACCACAGCTCCTGGGAGGGAGGGAGGGAGGGAGGGAGGAGTAAATGCACTGGATAAAAGAATATCTGGCCATGGGACAGCTATATGCACACGTGCATGAGAGAGGTTAAAAAATAAGATACAAACTGAAAGGGAGGAGGCAGTTTAGACTGATAGCGCTCCCTTCAGGAGCATGTCTGATGTCACAGACTATGCCTCTGTGCATGTGCAGAGTACCTTTTCCCTCCTGGGGGGACAGGGAGAGAAACAAAGCTTCCCCATCAGAAGTAACGCCCCAGGACCTTTGAACCCCGCAAGCGGTGACAAGACTATCGAGAACGCCTTTCTCCCCCCCAAGGCTTCTGAGCATATGCAGAGAGCCGCGGCTGGCTAACCCGCGACTGTCTGGGGCTTAGGGGGCCGGGCTTGCGCGGAGCACGTGGCTCCCAGGGCCGGCTCAAGGTGTTTTTGCGCCCTAGGCAAGGCTGCCTTATGGTGCAAATGCCAACCTCCCGGTGGGGCCTGGAGACCACTGGAGCCAGCCACCCTTTTGCTGTCGCCACCACCACCAAAGGGGGGGAGGAGGGGGGGAGGCACAGCTTGGCGCCCCATCCAGGGCCCGGGGCTCTAGGCGAATGCCTAGTTCGCCTAGTGGGTGAGCCGGCCCTGCTCCCAGACAAACTTTGAGCCCCGGCACCTCTTTCTCTCTCCCTAGCCCCGTCCCACCCGCTTCTCCTCCAAGGCAGAAGCGGCCGGGTTGTCGTCCGTTCCGTTTGTCCAAAGCCATCAGCAGCGATTGGCTTGGAGGTAATAAATGGCTGCCCGAGTTCCCAGGTGCCGCGAGGGGAACAGGCCGATTGCTTCTTCCAGCCCCACCTGGAGAAGGAAGCAAACAAGCAAGCAAGCAGCCGGCCGGCCTCTCGCTGGCTGATGTCAGCGGTTCCGCGGCCAGAGGCTCGCGTTGCCGGGCGGGGAAAGGATGTGAGCCAGGCTGCTGCTGCCTGCTACTGCGTCGGACTCGGGCAGGATCGGGGCGCAGGGCGGGGGCCGCTTCCCCGGGACGCAGAGCCAAGAGGATGCGCGCTCCGCCGAGCTCTCCAGCGTCTCCGCCGCCGCGCAGGACCAGCCGCCCCCCGCCCAAGTGAGCCGGCCGGGAGAAGGAGGAGGGAGAGCGGGAGAGAGAGGACCCCCCCCCCTTTTCGGAAGTCTCCCAGCCTCGCCGGCGTCGGTCGCGGGGAAGGAAGGCGAGCGAGGGAGCCGCGCCTGCCCAGCCCGGAGAAGTTGGGCGCTGCGTTGGCGACGGGGGAGGGCGCCGCGCCTCCCCCACCTCGCCTTGGAGTCTCAGCCGTGGGGGGGCCTTTCAGACGTGCGGCTGCCCCCGGGGAAGCGACGCGGGGCAGGTGGAGGCGAAGCGGTGGTGGAGGAGCTTCAGACGGAGAGGCCCTGTGAGAGAGGGCGGCTCTTGGCGCAGCTGCCGGGCTCGGCTGTGATTTCTGGAGAGGGCTCGGCTCCGTTTCCTAGCGGGAAGCCTCTTTTTAAAACCCTGGTGTTGTTCAACCGGGGGTGGGGGGGGGGCTTAGGCGTCCTCCCCCCACCCACCCCGCTTTAAGGTGTCTCCATATGGCTATTTTTCTGCCGGTGGTGGTGCGCTAGGCTCTGGCGTGCAGAACAGAGAACGGCTGTAGTATCTCCAAGGCGCAGACGCTGGCGTCTCTCGTGTGAACCGAATGGAGCTTCCATGTTCAGAGGCAGTGTACCCCACCCCCCCGAATGCTGGGGGAGAAAGAGGGCTGGTTTTTTCCTGCTTTCTGGAGACATCTGGCTGCCTTTTGTTCCAATCGTGGTGTCAGGAAGGGGTGGGGGGAGCTCGGGGAACACCCCCCCCCAATGCTTGCTTTGCCTGTCTCTGTTTGAGGGGCTAGGCAGTGACACAGAGGGGGGGAGAATACCTGGAGTATCTCCGGAGTGTAGGAGCTGACGGCTCTCTGGTTAGCAGGAAATACCAACAATCAGCAATAGAGACGATTATAAAATATCTCAAATAATATTTTTAAATATTTTTGTTTTAGATTTTTATACAATTTATTCACCGTATCTTACCCGTCACATAAGCCCTAATACATAGAAAGAATCATATATCAAAACATCAAAGTATCGTCTCTTAATATATCATCAAAGATATTGCACAACCCCTTTGTTATCAGTCCTCCTTAATTAGACAAAAGTTTTAAGAGGGAGGACTCCTTTAAGTCTATTTTGAATAAGTCCTCAGTCTTCCTCCGACAGAGGTCCAGATCTCCTCCTGTTTCAGTGTCTTCCTCAGGGAGTTCAACAGATATTTGCCAAATAACCAAAATATCCAAATTTTTCAATGAATGCTGCAAAAAGTCTCTCTTTGTGAGCTCAAAGCTTCCTCCAAAGTGAAAAGCACGTTGTTATCGTCTGTAGCATGGTATTTGCTGATTTTGGGCTCTCGGGTTAGCCAAATGGAGCTCCCATGTTCAGGGGCAGTGTACCTCTAAATGCTAGGGAAGAGAGGGTTATTGTTTTACTGCTTTCTGGAGACCCGGCTAGCTGCCAGGCATTGGGGGTGCGCCTCTTGTGTGTGTGTGGGGGGGTCACAGGCAGTGTTCCCTCTAAGCTGAGTTAGTGTGAGCTAGCTCACAGGTTTTTTTAGTCTCCGGCTCACGCATTTTGGTCTTAGCTGAGGAAGGACGGCTCCAGAGCAAACTAATTTATGCAGCAGCCAAATCACTCGCTCACAACTTTAACGCCAGTAGCTCACAAAGTAGGAATTTTGCTCACAAGACTTCACAGCTTAGAGGGAGCA
>NW_015172685.1:56873-68184 GCF_001447785.1 Gekko japonicus
AGCAAAGATTCTACTTTGTGAGTTCCTGGCATGAAAGGTGTGAGTGAGCGATTTGGCAACTGCATCCATTAGTTCACCCTGGAGCCATCCTCCCTGAGCGAAGACAAAACTGTGTGCGCCGGAGGCTAAAAAACTGTGAGCTGGCTCACACTAACTCAGCTTAGAGGGAACACTGCATAATCTAGCCCAACTCCCTGCACAATGCACAATTCCCCTGCTTTAAAGCATCTCTCAATATCTCCTTTACCTGTCTCTGTTTTGAGAGGGTCAGTGTAGGGGACATCAAGAAGAAGAAGAAGAGATTGGATTTATACCCCGCCCTTCACTTGGAGTCTCAGAGCGGCTTACAAACTCCTTTCCCTTCCCCTCCCCACAACAGACACCCTGTGAGGTGGGTGGGGCTGAGAGAACTCTGACACAAACTGCTCTTTTTCAAGGACAGCTGTGCCAGAGCTTGTGACTGACCCAAGGTCACATCAGCAGGTGCAAGTGGAGGAGTGGGGAATCAAACCCGGTTCTCCCAGATTAGAGTCTGTGCACTTAACCACGACACCAAACGGGCTCTCAAACCGTTACAACATTTCCCGAATGTCGGAGCAGAGAGATTTCAAATGAGCCATATAGAACTTCCATGATCAGAGGCAGTGTACCACCGAGGAAGAGAGAGCTGTTGTCGTGCCACTTTCTGGAGACTTCTGGCTAGCTGCCAGGAGTTGGGGCCCCGGGGGGTGCATTTTTGGAGGGCTCATGGAGCTGGACGAGTTATGCGGCTTGCTTGCACGTGACGGTTGTGTGGTGCGAATCTTCGGGGCCCTGCCTGCGGGGGGTGTGTATGTGTCGGTGTCACCTCTATAGAGGCTCGCTGGCTGTTGCGAGAAACAGGATGGGGAGACTTCAGATCCATGGAGGGCGGCCTCTTCCTGCGTTCCTGTGCTGGTGAGCTCTTGCAAACACGCTGGCTACAGAATCAGGCCAATAGAGTGGCTTCCTCTACATAGCCTTGCTGGCCAGGATGTCGATATTATGCCTCTTCTGGGCATAGAACAGGGGTCACGGGCAGTGTTCCCTCTAAGCTGAGTTAGTGTGAGCCAGCTCACAGTTTTTTATCCTCCGGCTCACACATTTTCGTCTTAGCACAGGAAGGAGGGCTCCAGAGCACACTGATTTATGCAGCAGTCCAATCGCTCGCTCACAACTTTAATGCCAGGAGCTCACAAAGTAGGGTTTTTGCTCACGGGACTCCACAGCTTAGAGGGAGCATTGGTCACCTGGGTGTGTGTGGGGGGAGGGTTTTGTGAATTTCCTCCATTGTGCAGCGGGTTGGACTAGATGACCCCAGAGGTCCCTTCCAACTCTATGATTCTGGTCCCTTGCGTTCCTGGTTCAAACCGGCGCTGAACTCTTCCCAAGGTGACGGCTACAGGATCAGAACATCTGGTTGGTGTCACCTGCACTGATTGGCAGTGCCTTCCCTGGTCTCCGGCAGGGAAAGGTCTTTCTCACCACCTGGCTGCAACAGGCAACGGCTGGGATTGAACCGGGGACCTTCTGCATACAAAGCCCGTGCCCTCTGCGCTGGAGCCGTCCTTTGGCTTGTGTTTTCCCAACCTCCCGGGTTAAAATCTTATTCCCATCCCGAGCTCCTACGAAGCTCCCTTTGCACAGAGGGTGGCCTTTGGTCCATCTCGCTCAGTCCAGTCCCCTGTGATGAGTTCCGGATCTGGAACGTGTCAGGCAGAGAGAGAGAAAGAGAGAGGTCCTACCTGAAATCGGGTCTTCGGCCTCCTTGAGACTAGGGGCAGTTTTGGGATTCTGAGCCAGGGAGGGGGTGCCATTTCAAAATAGCTGCCGAGGGGGGGAGGGCAGTCACGAAATGCAGGGAGGTTTTTGTGCCAAGTGCCGTCCTATGGTTGAGGTGGCTGGAAACTCCCTGCAGGGATATGGGTGATTCTCCAGTTAGGTGGAAGAAAGCTGTATGTTTGGGGGAAGAAGTTAGCGGGTGCTAGGGAGCCCATTGGCAGGCACACCACATTAGGGGGCACAGACTGAGATCAGTGGGGAAGAGAAGGGAGGAGGAGGAGGAGGAGATTGGATTTATACCTGCCCTTCACTACCCAAGGGAGTCTCAGAGCGGGAGCCAGCCGGAACTCTGTTCCTGTGCGTTCCTGCCCAAAAATAGCCCTGGTCCTACCTGAAATCGGGTCTTCGGCCTCCTTGAGACGAGAGGCAATTTTGGGATTCTGAGCCAGGGAGGGGGGTGCCATTGCAAAATAGCTGCCGAGGGGGGAGGGCAGTCACGGAATGCAGGGAGGTTTTTGTGCCAAGTGCCATCCTATGCTTGAGGTGGCTGGAAACTCCCTGCAGGGATATGGGTGATTCTCCAGTTAGGTGGAAGAAAGCTGTATGTTTGGGGGAAGAAGTTAGCGGGTGCTAGGGAGCCCATTGGCAGGCACACCACATTAGGGGGCACAGACTGAGATCAGTGGGGAAGAGAAGGGAGGAGGAGGAGGAGGAGATTGGATTTATACCTGCCCTTCACTACCCAAGGGAGTCTCAGAGCGGCTTACAAACTCCTTTCCCTTCCCCTCCCCACAATAGACACCCTGTGAGGTCGGTGGGGCTGAGAGAGCTCTGACAGAAATGGCTCTTTTTCAAAAACAGCCCTTATCAGAACTATGACTTGCCCAAGGTCATCCAGCAGGTACAAGTGGAGGAGTGGGGAGTCAAACTTGGTTCTCCCAGATTAGAGTCCGCGCACTTAACCACTACACCAAACTGGCTCTCAGTTGGTTCCTCTGTCAACAACAGCACCCCCCTTCAAGCAGGGAGCAAAAAATCTACTTTGGGAGCTACTCGCATCAAAGATCTGAGCAAGTGATGTTTATCTGACCTGGCCAGACCTGGTCATTGAGTAGGGAGAAGAGAGGTGATAAACTCAGAAAGTTCTCTTTTGTGCTGAGTCCATCGGAGTCCATCGGAGCAGACAGAACTCTTAACTGAGGTCTGGAGGAGGCAGCTATTTAACCATGTGCTGTCCTGGAGAGCTGGAGGAAGCTTCGGCCTGTTGCCAACTCTGTAGAGCTCTGTTACTTCCGAAGCTAAGGAGCCAGTCCTATATTTTAAGATTGGATATAGGGCACGTATAAAGAGAGAGAGAGGGGAAATGCACTTTACCCTTTTCTTTTGAATCCCTTGCTCAATCTGGTGCTGTGCTAAAAGTATGCTTGTGAACGTTTTCTTTTTAATAAATATAACTTTGGATGCCGGCAGTAGTTCTCTGTCCCACATAGACCTCCACTGTCTTGGACACGCTAGTTTAAAAGGAGCGCTGGGGGAAGGCATGCAGTTGGCAAGTGGCCATTCCTCCAGGGGCACGCAAGGCAGTAAACTGTCCCGGCAGTAACCAGGTGTGGGGCAGCAGGAGACACAGAGGCAAGGCCTCAGAACTTGGAAGGGAAGTTGGGAGCCCTGACTCTCCCCGTGAGCAATTCCTGCAAAGGCCAGGTGGAGGTGGTGCGTTACCAGACACAGACAGAAAAGCCTTCCTGGGTGTTGGGAAAACCTTGGTGGGTTGGGTGGATCAGGCCCTGCAGGCCAGAGCAGGCCTGTTCCACCACAGAGGGTAACCACATGTTTGGGCTTTTAAAATAGCGGGATGGTGATAGCCATGGATTTTAATATTTTATAGTTGTTCTTTGGCAGGGGTCACTTCGTAGAAAAAGAGGTGCAGGAGCTCGTTAGGTTAACTCATTAGCATAACTTATTTCAAGAACAGCTCTTGTCAGAACTACGGCTTGCCCAAGGTCCTCCAGCCAGGTGCAAGTGGAAGAGTGGGGGAATCAAACCCGGTTCTCCCAGATTAGAGTCCACACACTTAACCACTACACCAAACTGGCTCCAACTACACCAAACTACACCAAAGCTGCACAAAGTTGTCCTGAATGACGTTTCAGTGTAAGGTGTGAGGTGACCAAGCTCAGGTCCTGCAAACAGGCCAGAGTATGCAATGCCTTATTCTCTCTATCTCAAGACCAACCTTCTCGGTCTGTTTTGCTGGCAATGAGACAGCCCGCCCTGGGTTTTTTGGCCAGCCTCTGGAAGAAGACGGCACCCCTTCCAGGAAAGCAGCTGTTTGTCCGGCGCCCATTGGCAGCTTTCCTGCTTTCCTGCTCCCGGCAGTACTGCAGACCTTTTGCTTTGCTGGCAGCGCTCCTCTCCCCTTTAAGAGCTCAGCGGCAGGTGGAAGCTCACCGGAGGGAGTTTTCCCGGGCATCCTTGCTGGAGAAGAGCTTTGCCTTCCGTTTATTTTCTTTCTGCCTGTTGGGTGGCAGTTAAATGTACAGGAGCCCGAGCGACGGGGTGAAAAATGGGCACACGCACACGAAAGCGTATAGTAAAGGTCAAGGTTTCCCTCGCTCGAATGCCAGTCGAATCCGGCTCTAGGGTTGCGGTGCTCATTTATGGCCTTTGAATTGTTCTAAGTAACAGCCAGTTTGGTGTAGTGGTTAAGTGTGCGGACTCTAATCTGGGAGAACCGGGTTTGATTCCCCACTCCTCCACTTGCACCGGCTGATGTGACCTTGGGTCAGTCACAAGCTCTGGCACAGCTGTCCTTGAAAAAGAGCAGTTTGTGTCAGAGTTCTCTCAGCCCCACCCACCTCACAGGGTGCCTGTTGTGGGGAGGGGAAGGGAAAGGAGTTTGTGAGCCGCTCTGAGACTCCGAGTGAAGGTCGGGGTATAAATCCAATCTCTTCTTCTTCTTCTTCTAAATTCGACACTGAATAAGATCTTATAAGTCTGTGGATATCTCTCTCCCTGGTTTATATATATGGACTGGCAACTTCCATTTCAATGTATCTGACGAAGTGTGCATGCATATGACAGGTTATACCCAGAACTAAACTTCGTTGGTCTTAAAGGTGCCACTGGACTCAAACTTTGTTCTGTTGGGTCAGGTCAGCAAGGCTAGGCACGTGAATCTTATCTTCATGTCCTTTTTGTAACCATCCTATTGCTAGGGGAATTGTAATTACCTTGACCACACACACACAAAAAGGATAGTTTTAAAAACTGGCTTGCTCCTGAACACTTTTAAGACAAACTGACTTAGCAGGTAGATCCAGGTGGGTTGCCATGTTGGTCAGAAGCAGCAGAACAAAGTTTGAGTCAGGTGGCACCTTTGAGGCCAACGAAGTTTTATTCAAAGTGCAAGCTCTCATGTTTTGCACATTTTTGCACACTTTCTGCACACCTCAAAGGTGCCACTTGACTCAAACTTTGTTCTGATTTAGCAGGTGGATTTTGTTCTCCTCCTCAGGGGTTTTCCCTGTGCTGGGAAAAGTTTCTCCCTTTTGGAAGTCTAGCTGAGATCATGGGCAGACACAGAAGGCTCACAGAGACACCTAAGTAATAAGTCTAAATGCAAAAATCTCAAAAAGATCCCGCCCCTTTTAATTATGTTCCTTTTAAAGTTCAATGCAGTAGTAGGGACCGCTGTGAAAAAGCACGTGTGAGTCAACAGGGACATCCAAATTCATCCAGGCAGCATCTAAATAGCTCCTTGGAGGGCTCACAGCTATCAGATAGGACGGGGGACTGAACCAGCAGGTGCCTGAGCATGCCTAGTTAATGTAAGGATTATAGCGAGCTAATTCATGTGAAGCAATCTGAATGTTCTAAAAGCCGCAGCCAAATGTTAATGATTATTAACAATTTGGAATAAGCTTATTAGGGGACAAATACAGCTTAGCGTTTGACCACCAGCTTAGCATGAAGGAGGTCCCGAGTTCAATCCTCGGCGTCTCCCATGAAAAGGCTGTCTGTCTAAGCGTGGGTTGGGAGAAGATCTTTCTCTGCCCAAGACCCTGGAAAAATTGCTGCCTGTCAGAGGAGCGCTGGCATGTGATTGACAGAAAGGGGTGGGCTTTTGTGCGTGGTTGTCATCTGTTCTAGGAACCGCGATTGAGCATTAGAGTTGGCCATTCCCCTTCCTACTGCGTTTCTGAGCTGCAAAATAATTATTTTCCTAGAGCGGGGGATTGGTTAACCCTTGGACATTGATTTCCCTGTTTCCGTTGCCTTTGTATTGAATGTAGAAGGTCACACACTCAGTCCTACGTGCCTCCACTAAAAGGATCTCGGGGCGTTCTGCACCTAGCATTCGCTCCACGTTTTCTCAACTGCGAGGAAAAAGTGCAGCTCAAAACCGCATTCAAATACCTCAGGGTGACGCCGTACTGACTGCAAAAGACCATACATCTATGCAGAAGGTACCATGAAGCCCGACGCTCAAAGAAAGCAAAAGCGGCGTGCAATGCAGAGGGGGATTCCTGTTCCAACGTGGGTTTTGTAAAACAACGGAGGGAAAAGCCAATGCAGAATCACCCTTACTTGGCTCAGTCGGGTGCGATCCACCATCCAAGACGTCTCCTATGTTGCTAATGACCACTGACAGGCAGTCTGAGAGGACAATACTAACCTTGATAGATCGATGGTCTGAGTCGGGGGTCATTTCGTAGAAAAAGAGGTGCAGGAGCTCATTAGCATAACTCATTAGCATAACTTATTTGCCTATGCCACACCCACTGACATCTGTCCTCGCAGAGGAAGGAGAGCTTGTACCTGAATAAAACTTGGCCTTAAAGGTGCCACTGGACTGTTTTGGATTGCTAGCTGTGTGGGGGACGCACAGAGGAGGGAGAGCTTGTACCTGAAGGTGGGCCGGCGGGGGGCTTTGCAACTTACCTGGCTGCTTCTTGCTCCTCATGAGAGAGGCTTATAAAATTATGCCTGGGGTGGAGAGAGTTGACAAAGAGAACTTTGTCTCCCTCCCAAAATACTAGAACTTAAGGGCATCCAATGAAGCTGATGGGCAGTAGTTTCAGGATAGATAAAAAAGAAGAGGAGGAGATTGGATTTATAGCCCACCCTTTACCACCCAAACGTGTCTCAGAGCGACTTACAAACTTCTTTCCCCCCCTCGTCTTTGTTTTGCGCCAGTTGCTTTGAAACGACGTGGAGGAATCTTCAGCCCCGGACCTGATGTGACCCCCAACCACAGATGATGTGCGGAATCGGGGGGGGGGAGTGAGAATGGCTTGTGTTGTCCTGTCTCTATCAGAGGTGTTGCCTAAAATGAAATTGGAGATGTGTTTAGATGCTTCTTCTCAAGCGACACATTGCCGGAATGTGAGAGCAATTATTTTGACAGGAGTAGCAGGTTTTCTCTGGAGGTGGCGAAAGAGGGGGAGTCCGCTTGTGTCTGGTCGGTAGTTTGAGATGTGGCGTCCATGGGCTGCCAGCTCTGGGTTGGGAAATACCTGGAGATTTTGGGGGTGGAGTCTGAGGAGGGCGGGGTTTGAGGGAGGGGAGGGGCCTCGGCAGGGCACAATGCCACAGAGTCCACCCTCCAAAGCGGCCATTTTCTCCAGGGGAACTGACCTCGTTCATCTGGAGATCGAATGTAATAGCAGGAAGTTGCCGCCTGGAAGTTGGCAACCCTAGCGTGTCTCACACGTAGGGTGTCCAGCCCCCCGTCCGGGCAGGGGTTCCTCCACTTTTGCGGGCTCCTTTATTCCACTGCCCACCCAGAAATGCCCACCATGCAACGTGAGAACACCCGGAAGTGATGTCACGTCACTGCCATCAGGGGTGATGCTCTAGTTTTGGGGCAAAACAGCTGGCTGGCGGGGGGAAACTCCGCCCACAACTTTCCTGGATGCCATGTAGTGGCACCCGGGAGTGACATCCTCACGTCACTGGCATTGGAGGGTGACGCTCTGGTTTTTGGGCAAAACTCCGTGGTGACATTGGGCTCGGTCCGTAAAGTTTTGCCCCAAAACGAGTGCGTCACCCCCCCCATGTCAGCAGTGTGGTGAAAGATCCCGGAACAGACCCTCGAGCCCCCTCTCAGCAGCCAGGGAGGGCCTGGCAACCCTACCCACACCGGCACACGTGATTTATTTATTTATTTATTAAATTCGATTTTTAAACTGCTCTTCCCCGTAGAACGCGACTCAGGGCAGCGTATATCAACATAAAGCGTATGCATAGCAAAAGCCTATTTAAAATCCATATTATCATACCCAGGGGTCATTTCGTAGAAAAAGAGGTGCGGGAGCTCATGAGCATAACTCATTAGCACAACTCATTTGCATAGGCCACAGCCCCTGACATCACCGGGAGTGTGTCAGAAGGCAACACCCACCACTCAGGCTCCACTGGACTGTTTTGGATCGCTAGCTATTGGGGGGGGTAACGTGCAGATCTGTCCTCGCAGAGGAGGGAGAGCTTGTACCTGAATAAAACTTGGTCTTAAAGGTGCCACTGGACTGTTTTGGACTGGGGGGGCTCTGCAACTTACCTGGCTGCTTCTTGCTCTGACTGAGGGCTGCTGGGAGCAGGGGGTGGGGCCTGTTGCATGTGCCTGCCCCCTGGACTCTTTACTGCCGGAGCTCTGCTCCTGTGCGCTCCTGCAGGAAATGACCCCTGATCATACTGCAGTAGTGGCATATAACCCATAAGATGGTGATAGGACTGCCAAGAACATATCACTGCGTCAAGGGGGGCGGGGAGGCAGGAGAAACGGGAGCACCAGCCAAATGGAAAGCCATCAAAGGAAATGTGGACTCTGGCTCGGAAGACTGCCCACAAGATAATTCGATTTTTTAAAAATATATAATGTAATTCATTTAAACCCTGCCTTTCTCTTCAGGGGGGACCCAAAGGGGCTTACATCGATCACAGCAGCCAATGCTCCCTCTAAGCTGTGGGGTCTTGCGAGCAAAAATTCCACTTTGTGAGCTACTGGTATGAAAGTTGTGAGCGAGAGATTTGCTCCTACATCAGTTAGTTTGCTCTGGAGCCCTCCTTCCTGAGCTAAGACAAAAACATGTGAGCCAGAGGCTAAAAAAACATGAGCTAGCTCACACTAACTCAGCTTAGAGGGAACACTGACAACACCCCTGTAAGGTGGGTTGGGCTGAGTGGGTGCATCTGGTAAGACATCCTTCTGGAAACAGATTTGAGTCTAGTAGCACTTTAAAGACCAACAATATTTTTAGGGTTTAAAGCTTAAGCTTTTTAAAATTTAATTAAATTTGTTAATCGCCAGTCCCTGCTAGTGCAGGGCTCTGGGCAATGTACAACATTAATTAAAAAAAAAACTCTCATATGTAATTGAGTAGTGGGGTGGCAATTTCTGAACATCCCACGCGCTCCTAAATCAGTTGGCTCCATGATGTGTCACTCAGAAACTGTCCCTATCCACTGGCTGTGTTGTTTGAGTCTTGTCTCCAACATTCTAAACAGTTTGCTGTTCCTCTCCCATCTGTAGCCAGTCAGAACACAGAGGTAGTTTGCATATGCGGTCTGATTGGCCTTTGCCTCTAACATTCTAAACAATTTGCTGTTGCGAATCATTGAATGTGTCCTGAGGTAAAATACATATCCCAATCTTCCCTTAAATGGTCACTGGAGTTTCCAATCTCCCTGTGGGGCCTGGAGTTCTCCCAGAAATCACCATGTTCCCCAGCCACAGCACATCATTTCCCCTGCAGAAAATTTCCCAGCTATTACAACTGATCTCCATATGACCAAGATCAGTTCTTCTGGAGACAATGGCTGCTTTGGGCAGTGGACTCTATGGCATTATACCCTGCTGGAGTCCCTCCACCCCACAAACCTCCCCAGGCTCCACCCCCCAAAATCTCTATGTATTTCCCAACCCAGAGTTGGCAACCCTGTAACTGGCTATGGAACCATTTTCCAGACCCTTCGGACCCAGAAGACATGACACAGGAGGAGGTGCTTTTCTACCTTAGTTGCCACTGCATAGCCCCAAATCAACATAAGTCAGGGGTGGAGGGAACCATACCTGTTACCATGAGGCTGTCCTCCCATAGTACCCACTTGGGGCAGCAAAATGACTTGAGACAGCCCTCCCTTATAGCTAAGCAGAAGGAAAGAAACATGGCTTGCCTCCCTCTGTTTTCCCCTTCCCTCTGCCGCCCCACCAGCCACAGCTGGGACACTCACCTGGAGCTTCCTTCTAGAGCTTGTTGTATTTCTTCCCACCATGGGCCTTACTCTTAGTATCAAGATAAAACAATTAATGCATGGATAACACATTTCAAACCAATCAGATGTCGTGTACTGAGTTATCCAATTTCAGACTGTTGGCTACTTTGTGGGCAGGGGAGAGGAAGCAAGGCAGATATAAGAAGCAGCGGGAGTGGAAAATGGTGCCAGCTAAGATGGAAATCGTTGCTGTCCTCAACCAAAAGCCTGGCGGAACATCTCTGCCTTACAGGCCCTGTGGAATTGCACAAGGTATCACAGGGTCCTGAGTTCCACCAGGTTGGGGCCAGGACCGAAAAGGCCCTGCCCTGGTCAAGGACAGCTGGATAGCTTTAGGGTTGGGGACCACCAGTAAGTTGTTATCTGAGGAGTGTAACACTCTCCCGGGGACGTAACAGAAGAGACGGTCCCATAGATACATTGGTCCTTGACTACTTAAGGCCTTATAGGTCAATACCAAAACCTTGAACTTCACTCCATATTCCAGTGGGAGGTACAATGCAAAATGTAAGCTGAAGAGGTACCATGCAGAATGTAATTGGGAATCACCTGGAAACGACTAGATTTGAATCCGGTACCACCTGACGGACTAACAAGATTTTTGCGTGAATAAGCTTTCGAGAGTCAAAACTCCCTTTGTCTGGGAGAGCCATCAAGTATCCGCAGTGCCCTTCCACTCTCTGCATCGGAAGAACAAGTCAGTCCATATGCATAAGAATAAATCTAAATCTGACCTTTTTTTGTAAAAAGTCACAACAAAAACCAGTGGGAGATAATTGTAATCTCCTGGGAAATCCCATCACAGTTCTAAGAGTGGCAGTCCTCAAACGCAGAAGCTTCAAAGAGAGATTGCAATGTGAGATTGCTGAACCTGAGTTCATCCACAGTGTCATGCCTGCCCTTGACTCAGCCCCAGATCCAGCTCCTGACAGCCTCAGAGGGGAGGATTCAGTGCCTTTAAGAGCTGAAGAAGCATCAGGATCTGCACCTACTGTAAGTACTGAGGAGGATACACAGCAATCTGAGTCAACTACAGGATGGTTTGCACCTGGGATTGAGCAGCCATAAGCAGCTCACCACCTGCATCTCCCCCACCTGTACGTAGGCTTAGGGATCAGAGACGTCAGGAGCTGGCTAGCTAACGAAAAGAAGCACGTTCAAGAGGGCGGAGATCCTTGAGCCCTGAGTTTCACAGCAGCCAGGACCTCGCACAAAGGTGCAAATGAGTTAATAG
>NW_015172685.1:71499-75325 GCF_001447785.1 Gekko japonicus
CTTGAAGAAGTGAGCAATGACTCACAAAAGCTCCTACCCTGGCACAGATTTTGTGAGTCTTTAAGGTGTTCCTGGACTCTGGCTCTTTTCTACTGCTAGAATGTGAGTCAATCTGTCCCTGTATCTTTGGAGAGTGGGGCAATTTCAGACAGTTTGACTCCCATTCTAGCTGTATCTGAAGAAGTGAGCAGTGACTCATGAGAGCTCCTCCCCTGCCACAAGTTTTGTTAGTCTTTAAGGCGTTCCGTGCGCCTTGGTGTTTAGTCATGCCGGCCACATGACCACGGAAACGTCTTCGGACAGCGCTGGCTCTTTGGCTTTGAAACGGAGATGAGCACCGCAACCCTAGAGTCGGATTCGACTGGCTTTCGAGCAAGGGAACCATTACCTTTTTTAAAAAGGTGCTCCTGGACTCTTTTCTGCTTCTACAGATGGACTAACATGGGTACCAATGCTCCCTTTTAACTGTGGAGTCTTCTGAGCAAAAATTCTACTGTTTGAGCTACTGGCATTTAAGTTAAACTGGCATTAAAGGAGATCAGGGCCCTGTGGGATCTTATGCAGTTCCGCAGGGCCTGCAAGACAGAGCTCTTCCACCAGACTTTTAACTTGGAGCCGCCGCCCCCAACCACCAACGAGCCGGCCCGTAGTACTAACATCTGGCCGCTACCACTGTGCTCCGAAAGATCATTGAGCGAAACTGTCTGGTTGTATGGTAATTTCAGCACGCCATCTTATGCTTTCGATGTATTAGCACTAGCACTTTATGAGGTTTTGTTTTACTTTATTGTATTGAATTTTAAATTGTTTTTATGTGAATGTACGGTCAGTAGTTCAGCCGTTCGAGACCCGAGTGTGCCGCATGACGGAGCAAGCTCCCATCTCTAGTTCCAGCTCCTGCCAACCTAGCAGTTCAAAAGCAAGAAATTGCAAGTAGATAAATAGGTACCACTTTGGTGGGAAGGTAACAGCGTTCCGTGCACCTTGTGTTTAGTCATGCCAGCCACATGACCATGGAAATGTCTTCGGACAGCGCTGGCTCTTCGGCTTTGAAACGGAGATGAGCACCGCAACCCTAGAGTCAGATTCGACTGGCTTTTGAGCAATGGAACCCCACATGACCATGGAAATGTATCTGGACAGTGCTGGCTCTTCGGCTTTGAAACGGAGATGAGCACCGCAACCCTAGAGTCGGATTCGACTGGCTTTCGAGCAAGGGAACCTTTACGGTCATCTATAGACCAATTATGTAAGCCGCCCTGAGCAATTTGGCTCCTGCATCAATTAGTTTGCTCTGGAGCCCTCCTTCCTGAGTGAAGGCGAAAATCTGTGAGCCAGAGGCTAAAAAACGGTGGGCTAGCTCACGCTAACTCAGCTTAGGGGGAACACTGATGGCTACCCATCCTGATCTCTTTACCAGGGCACAAGCATCCACGAGTCAAAGCTCACTTTGTCGGATACAAATGAGCCTGAAATCTCTTTGCATCTGAAGAAGTGAGCCGTGACTCGACGGAACCTCCTCCCCTGCCACAGATGATATTAGTCTTTAAGGTGCTCTGGGACTCTTGCTCTTGTCTTTCTTCCTTGTCTTTTTAGCCAGCCTTTACCTGTGTTCTGGTGTGCGGTAGGATTTCAAAACAGAGCTTTGTCATTTTCACTCTCTTGTAACCAGCCCTGGGAATCGAAGCAAATATGGGGCTGGGAGGGGAATGCTTTGACGTTCAGTGTTCCGGCTTGCGTCGAATCCATGGCTGTGATTGTGTCTCAAGGGCACCTCGCGGTGGCAGAGGGCGGGACTGCAGCGTTTGTTTACCCGAGGCCTCCTGCTGCATCCCAGGGCCTCCTCTTATGTAACGGAGGCGCCGGTTGTCAGGGAAAGGCCTGGGATGTTAAGCTTCCTTTTCCGCCGAGCCACGGTGTGGGGAGCCGACCAAATTAAGAATGCAGCGTTGTAACGTTGATCAATTATTCAAGTGTGGCTGTCGTAGTCTTTATGGAAGATATTAAAGGAGAAGCCAGAGGCAAATGGAAGACTCGATTCTTTCGGCTCACAAAGCAGGGGCTTTGGGGAGCTGTTATGTACGGTGATGAGAGAGCCAGTCTGGGGTTGGCGGTTACAGTGCCGGATGAGGGCAGGGGATAGAGTTACAGGGTCTCAGGCAGAGGTCTTTCACCTCCAGCTTGGTCCTTTTAACGGGAGATGCCAAGCAGAGCCTCTACCAATGTCTCAGACGAGGGTCTTTCACATCACTTCCTACCTGACTCTTTCACCGGAGATGCCGGGGATTGAACCTGGGACCTTCTGCATGCAAAGCAGAGGCTCTTCCACCAAGCCACAGGCCTTCCCACGAATGGGGTACCGGTTTCCCACCCTGTTATGAAACCTGCTGATTGAATCATAGAGATGGAAGGGACCTCCAGGGCTGACCAGCCTTGAGCCAATGACCTTCTTGTACCTTATAAAGTTCTTTCAAGGATAAAATGGAAGCTGTGGATGGGGTGTGGGGGATACATATGCCACCTGATTTCTTTGTGGGAAAGATGGAGAGGGACTCTCTTTAGCAGTGCATCCCCCGAACACATGAATACAGCAAAGGGTTATTTGTCAGAAAACGAATTTGGACGAGCGGCGTCCGACAGGTCTTGATACCAAGTGCAAGTCTTATATTTCCCCCCCTCCCAGAGGTACGGAGCCAGAGCACCGATAAGACGCAAGTTACCCCTCTCGTCTCGTTAATTGAATTGCGTCTTTTGAGCGAACAGATGAACCTTTTTAGGGAAATGCTGAAGTATGCCCTGACTTTATATCGTATTTTCCCAAGCAAATGAGACAGTCTCTTGTGTCGGGATTTAATTTCCCTTTACCATTTGTTTGCATTGGGGACGTGAATGGATTTCAGCACTTACGGTGTAAAAGCTGGAGTATTTCTTTTTTAAATGAATGCTCGGCGTTCCGTTCCCGCTATCTCCCCTCCCCCTTCCAAAATAATGTCATAGAAGGATGGAATAAAAACGGCCTTTGTGTTACGGTTGTCGGGTCCGACAGGAAAGATCTGTGGACTTTAGGGGTGGAGCCAGGAGTCTTTGGGGGGTGGAGCCAGGAGTCTTTGGGGGTGGCGCCCAGAACAAGGATATGACATCCCTCTGGGAGAAAGGAGGGAAGAAGCATGACTGGACTCCAAAGGGAGTTCTGGCCATCACATTTAAAAGGACTGTGTTCCTTTATGGGACTTTCTTTTAGCCACATTTCCTCAGGATACCTGGCAAGACTGATTCAGCCCCATCTTCGTAGGGCTTTCATGCTAGCGCGGTTCGACGTCCTTCCCTCAGCTGTTCTATCGGGAAAGTTCAAGAAAATTCCCTATAAAGATAGATTGTGCCCCTGTGGGATGGGGGAAATCGAATCCATTAGACATGTGCTATTGTACAGTAAATTCCACTATGACATCCGTGTTGTTTATATTGAACCTGTGTTGGACCCCCTTTTGGGCCAATCCGATGAGCATAACATTAGTTCTTTATTGTCTTCGCATAATATAGAAATTCTGGAACCTGTAGCAAATTTCTTTTATGAGGTATCTAGGAGGAGAGGCTCATATTAAGGCAATTCGGAATGTGATATCCCTCCAGCCTATCTTGAGGCTCTATGCTGCATGTGTATTTGATATTTTATGCCAATAAAGGTATTGTATTTGTGGGACTGTGTTCCTTTTAAATGCGTTCCAACCATTGGAAATAAAGGAGGATGGCGGCACTTTCTTTTGGAGCTCATAGAATTGGACCTCTTGGTCCAAACTTTTTGCAACTTGGGTTGTTTTTTTTTTTT
>NW_015172685.1:78971-86682 GCF_001447785.1 Gekko japonicus
CATTTTTACTTGGCATGAAATTATCACAACTAGCATATTAAAAATATAGTGTATCCAAACAATTATTACAAACAGAATACCCACCCACATGCAAAAACGAAACCGAAACTTTTTTATTTTCTTCTGACAATCGCACCTCCTAAAGGAATAAATGCATCTTGTTCTTGCCTTGGAGAGTTCACTTTGTAACCTAGGACTTGCTTGTCCTCAGTTCACAGAAATTAGATCAATCTGATACCATGTATATATATTTTAGAAGTGATTTGGAAAATATTTGAACACCTTGTCTTAAAATATTTTATTCATCGTGTTAAAATAAAACGTTCCATAATCATTTTTTTTCCCCTTTTCTTTTCTTTTTTCAATTTTTCTAATTTTTCGGAAAAAACAAAAAGGCTTCAGGAATTTTTCCAGTTTTTTTCTGGGCCTTCACATCTCTAGGCATTGCTCACCAGCTCTCTGAAGCCCTGGTTAGTTTTGGGATGGGAGACCACCAAGGACGTCCTAGGGCTGCTTTGCAAAGGCAGGCAATGGCAATCCACCTCTGAATGTCTTTTGCCCTGACCTGGATGGCCCAGGCTACCCTGATCTGGTCAGATCCCTGAAGCTAAGCAGGGTCGGTCCTGGTTTCTACTTGGATGGGAGACTGACAGGGATGTCTGGAGTCACGACGCAGAAGCAGGCAATGGCAAACCACCTCTGAATGTCTCTTGCCTTAAAAAAAAAAAAAGACTCTACGGAGTTGCCATGTTGGCTGTGCGACTTGACGGAACTTTCCATCATCCAGCTTCTGAGAGAAGGAAGCTTTGAGTCTCAAAAGCTTTTACCCAGAAAAAATACGTTGGTCTCTAAGGGGCCGCGGGACTCCAATCTCACAGTTATCCTAGAAAGCTGGTGTGTATAAGCCAGTCTTTGGTACTAATATTTGGTGTAGTGGTTAAGTGCGCGGACTCTAATCTGGGAGAACCGGGTTTGATTCCCCACTCCTCCACTTGCACCTGCTGGATGACCTTGGGCAAGCCATAGTTCTGGCACAGCTGCTCTTGAAAAAAAAGTATCTGTCAGAGCTCTCTCAGCCCCACCTACCTTGCAGGGTGTCCGTTGTGGGGAGGGGAAGGGAAAGGAGATTGTAAGCCACTCTGAGACACCTTTGGGTAGTGAAGGGCAGGGTATAAATCCCATCTCCTCCTCCTCCTCCTCCTCTTCTTCTCCTCCTCCTCCTCAAGCTCTCTCAGCCCCGCCTACCTCACAGGGTGTCTGTTGTGGGGAGGGGAAGGGAAAGGAGTTTGTAAACCGCTCTGAGGCTACTTTGGGTAGTGACTCTCCTCCTCCAATCACCTCCTCCTCCTCCTCTTCTTCTTCTTTGCAGTAACTTATCGGGTTCTAAGAACAGTTTGGTTGCGATTTGCAAGCAACAATATAGAACACGGAAAACAAATGTTTTCTCTGTATTGAGCACTTGAACCGGTCCTCATCCCAAATGCGCCTGTGTCGTCCTGTGCTGCTCTCTCTCAATGGTCTGTCAGCCACCCGACAAAATGGACTTACAGGCTGCAGGATTTCCTACTCGTGCTTCGGAGTATGTGAACCACCTTCCTCCGTTTCCTTTGTGCTTAAAGAGAAGCAAAGGACTCCTTTTGACACTTCAAAGGCAGGTTTGGCGTTAGACTTTCAAATGAGCAGAAGGAGGGGGAGAAAAACGACAAGGGGGATTCTTCAGAAGAGCTAGCAGGGACGGGCGCTGAGCTGCCCCTTTGATTGTATTTTTTGTTGGTTTTTTTACCCATCGGAAAGCTAATGTAAATGGTGTGGCTATCAAAGTCCAGTTTAGTCTTTTGAGACGGAGCAGTAATGGTGGGTTAGGGCTCCCAAGCTGAGTTGCCCTCCTAGAAACAGAATGAGAGGGGCCCGACAGGCCATCCACAGGAGGTGGTGGCAGCTACAAGTATGGACGGCTTCAAGAGGGAATTAGATAAGCATGTGGAGCAGAGGTCCATCAGTGGCTTCTAGTGTCCTAGCCCCACTGCTGGACCTCCTGATGGCCCCTGGTAGTTTTGGCCACTGTGTGACACAGAATGTTGGACTGGATGGGCCATTGGCCTGACCCAACATGGCTTCCCTTATGTTCTTAACAGCAGAAGTCCATCAGTGGCTATTAGCCACAAGGTATAGATAAGGACTCTCAGGCTGGGGCAAGTGAAGCTCTGTATTCTTGGTGCTTGGGGGGCAACAGTGGGAGGTCTTCTGGTGTCCTGGCCCCACTACTGGACCTCCTGACGGCCCCTGGTATTTTTGGCCCCTGTGTGACACAGAGTGTTGGACTGGATGGGCCATTGGCCTGATCCAACATGGGCTTCCCTTATGTTCTTACGTTCATCCAGTCCACTCCCAAGTTTGAGAGCTAGTACAACACAGTGATTCGAAAGCGAGAGTTGGATCTGGGTATGAGTTTGACTTGGGCCCTCTGAATAGGGTTGCCAATTCCCAGTTGGGGGCAGGGGAACCCCTGGTTTGGAGGCCCTCCCCTGCTTCGTGGTTATTAGAAAGTGTGGGGTGGGGAATGTTTGCTGGGTGCTCCGTTATATCCTATGGAGACCAGTCCCCGTAGGGTGTAATGGAGAATGGATCATTTGAATGAGGGCAGCCAACAAGAAACCCTGACTTACAACAGTCCTGGCCAATCTCTGTAAAGCTTGGTGGGCATCAGTGGCAGTTAGGGTTGTCAGGCCCCTAGCCTGGGCGGCGTCCCCCCGCTTTTGTGGGGTCCAGCTCAAGGCACGAGGAAACCCTGCCCGCAAATGGCCCCCTCCTGCGACACAATGACATCACCCGGTGACATCTAGGTTTTGGGCAAAACTCTATGGCAAAATTGGCCTCAAACCATAGAGTTTTGCCCAAACACTAGAGCGTCACCCCCTGATGTCGGCCACGCTATGACGTCACTTCCAGGTGACATCATCGCACTGCGTGTGGGGCAGAAGATCCTGGGAAGGACCTGGCAACCCTAACGGAAGTCCTGGCAGGGCCCATGGTGCCCCTGGGCGCCACGTTGGAGAACTAGCTTCTAAGAACATAAGAACAGAAGAGACGCCAATGTTGGATCAGGCCAAAGGCCCATCCAGTCCAACACTGTCACACAGTGGCCAGAAATACCAGGGGCCATCAGGAGGTCCAGCAGTGGGGCCAGGACACTAGAAGCCCTCCCACTGTTGACCCCCCCAAGCACCAAGATGACAGAGCATCACTTGCCCCAGAGTCCCTATCTATACCTTGTGGCGAATAGCCACTGATGGACCTCTGCTCCATATGCTTATCTAATTCCCTCTTGAAGCCGTCCATGCTTGTAGCTGCCACCACTTCCTGTGGCAGTGAATTCCATATGTTAATCACTCTTTGGGTGAAGAAGGACTTCCTTTTATCCGTTCTAACCCCACCGCTCAGCAATTTCATGGAGTGCCCACGAGTTCTTGTATTGTGAGAAAGGGAGAAAAGTACCTCTTTCTCTACCTGCTCTTTCCCACGCATAATCTTATAAACCTCGATCATGTCACCCCTCAGTCGTCGTTTCTCCAAGCTAAAGAGCCCTACGCGCTTTAACCTTTCCTCATAGGGAAAGTGTTCCAACCCTTTTATCATCCTAGTTGCCCTTTTCTGCACTTTTCCCAAAGCTATAATATCCTTTAATTCTCTAGTCCTTAAGCCTACCGAAGAAGCCGAGGGCAGGGACTGATGAAAATCTCAGGCACTGGGTAAGAGGAAAAGTGCCGGTGTAGAGAGCTACGCTTGTTCTGTTTCCATTAGCAGGGAGCGGCAGATGATGGCTTTATAATTCATGGATGCTGTTTCTCTTGACTCTCGGCCAGGTTTCGTGGCTCTGTCCCCCCCCTTTGCCTCTTCCAGGCCAGACCTTGTGGTCTATTTATCGCCGCTAAGAGGTCCCTCCCCGGACTCTCTGTTGCCCTGTCGTCCTTGCTCTCGCATCAATTTGCGCCTTTAAAGACGGAGGCATCTTTCTCAGGTTTAATTGCATGTTCCCCTCCCTCACCCCCGCCCCCCTTTTATGTTTACCGTGGAGATTAATAAGGAACTGCAGCGTAAGGGGATTCTGATAACAGCTTCTCCTTTATTGTTTAATTTAGGAAGACGCCACGGACGATTGCGTTTTAGCCCCTTCTCGCGCTACAGTTGCGAGGACAATTTGTGCGGGAGATTAGCTGAGCTTCGGCGCTTTCCTCGGCCCGGCCCCGCGGTGACCCGTCCTGGAGAGTGCTGAGTTGACAGAATGAACTGGCGCTTCCTGAAACTGTAGGGTTGCCAGGTTTTTCCTGGCTACTGCTGTGGGGATTGGGGGGTGGGGTAGTGTTGCCAGATTTGGGCTGGGAAACTGCTGGAGAGTTGGAGATGGAGCCTGGGGGGGGGACCTTAGTGGGTACGATGCCATAGAGTCCACCCTCCAAAGCATCCATTTTCTCCAGGGGAACTGGCCTCTGTCATCTGGAGAGGAGCTGTAATTCTGGGAGATCCCCAGGTCCCACCTGAGGACTGGCATCCCTAATGTGAGACAGGATGCGGGACTAGATGGACCACTGGTCTAATCCAGCAGGGCTCTTCTGGTGTTCTTATGAAGGTCTTGGCCTCTCTGCCCTGTCGTTAGTCCTCCAGAGGAACTGGTTGGCCACTGGGTGAGACAGGATGCTGGACTAGATGGACCACTACTCTGACCCAGCAAAGCTCTTCTGATGTTCTTATGAAGGTCTTGGCCTCTCTGCCCTGTTGTTGGCCCTCCAGAGGGACTGGTTGGCCACCGTGTGAGACAGGATGCTGGACTAGATGGACCACTACTCTGACCCAGCAAAGCTCTTCTGATGTTCTTATGAAGGTCTTGGCCTCTCTGCCCTGTTGTTGGCCCTCCAGAGGGACTGGTTGGCCACCGTGTGAGACAGGATGCTGGACTAGATGGACCACTACTCTGACCCAGCAAAGCTCTTCTGATGTTCTTATGAAGGTCTTGGCCTCTCTGCCCTGTTGTTGGCCCTCCAGAGGGACTGGTTGGCCACCGTGTGAGACAGGATGCTGGACTAGATGGACCACTACTCTGACCCAGCAAAAACAGAGGGACTGGTTGGCCACCGTGTGAGACAGGATGCTGGACTAGATGGACCACTAGTCTGACCCAGCAAGGCTCTTCTGATGTTCTTATGAAGGTCTTGGCCTCTCTGCCCTGTTATTGGCCCTCCAGAGGGACTGGTTGGCCACTGTGTGAGACAGGATGCTGGACTAGATGGACCACTAGTCTGACCCAGCAAGGCTCTTCTGATGTTCTTATGAAGGTCTTGGCCTCTCTGCCCTGTCGTTGGTCCTCCAGAGGAACTGGCTGGCCACTGTGTGAATGCTGGGCTAGATGGACCACTGGTCTGATCCAGCAGGGCTCTTCTGATGTTTTTAAGAAGGTCTTGGTCTCTCTGCCCTGTCGTTGGTCCTCCAGAGGAAATGGTTGGCCACTGGGTGAGACAGGATGCTGGACTAGATGGACCCCCGGTCCGATTCCAGCAGGGCTCTTCTGATGTTCGTATGAAGGCCTCAGCCTCTATGCTATTGTTGGTCCTCCAGAGGAACTGGTTGGCCAGTGTGTGAGACAGGAGGCTGGAGCATATGGGCCACTGGTCTGATTCAGCAGGGCTCTTCTTATATTATGTTCTTACATTAACACTGCATTTTTAAAAACACCTCTGGTCACAGGTACAGAGCCTAAATGCATACCTTTCCTGTGCATGTAGATTCCCTGTTCAAGAGTGGGAGGATCATGCACAGGGGTGTGTGGAACTTGCACACTCATGCCTGCCCCCCCTCTTTGTGTCCTTATTTTCAGCATGCTTAATAACATCTGTAAAGGGCTGCGATGTCAGACGGCTGGTTTGTCAAGCTTAGTCTTATCCACTGTGACGGGCAGTAGGTCTCCAGGGTCTCGGTTTGAGCTCTTTCACATCACCTGTTATCTGATCCTTTTTAGACGGGGGCATTGAACCCGGGGCCTTTGCATGCCGAACACGTTCCCTGTCGCTGTGCCGCAGCCCCTGCCTTTGGGGAGTTCCAGAATGAGTGTGTCATGTTCCAGAAGTGGAATCGATGCCTTAGGAGTGCCCCCATTTTTTGGTGTTTTATTTTTGAATTAGACGAAGAAAAAGACAAGAAGAGGGGATTGGATTTTTACCCCACCCTTCCCTTGGAGTCTCAGAGTGTCTTACAGTCTTCTTCCCCTTCCCCTCCCCACAACAGACACCCTGTGAGGGAGGTGGGGCGGAGAGAGCTCTTTCCAGAACTGTCCTTGAGAGAAAAGCTCTATGGCTTGTCCAAGGTCATCCAGCAGCTGCGAGTGGAAGAGTGGGGAATCAAACCCGTTTCTCCCAGATTAGAGTCTGCGCCCTTAACTACGACACCAAACAGAAAGCCGAAGTAAGGGCAGAAGGACTCTGATAAATGGCTCTTTGAAGTAAAGAAGATGCTCAGAAAGTTCTCTCAAAATAACTAATTCGCTAATACAGAAAACGTGAAAAACAAGAACTCTATAAGTATATTGTTTTACTAACACTTTTAATACTAATATTTAGCTTAACATGAAGGGGGTCTCCCACTCTTGGGTTTTTAGTTAGTGCGGGTACCTTTTCTTTCTCCATAGTTGTAGTTTCCCCTCCTATATGTTTCTTTATAGTTTGTAGTCTTATTGAAAAAAATAAAAATACCCCTCTGGGTGTTTCAAAAAAAGAAAGAAAAAAGTCTGCACCTTTAACTACTACACCAAACTGGCTCTATTGTCTATCATGTCTGCAGTTAGTAAGGATTTCAGTTCTTTTTCTTTATTCTTCCCTCTCCCTCCTCCTCGTGACTGATTTATGATGATAAAACACTGCAAAGGAGGAAAAAAACAACAACACGTTGATACGATTTCATCTGGATTCTTTGTGTTTGATGTCTTATTAATGCACGGGGGGGGCGCATGGTGCGATGTAGGGCCAGGGGTTGTTTTTGCCAACCCCCCCCCCCCCCGTGGGTTAAGTGTTAAGCGCTGTCAGGTCACTTCCAACAATTAATGTCTTCCCAAAACGTCCTATTAACAGCCTTGCTCAGGGGTCTTGCAAACAGAGGGCCTTTGTGGCTTCATCGATGGAGTCAGTCCATCCTCCTCTTTTCCTGCCGCCTTTGACTTTTCCTAGCTTGATTGTCTTTCCCATTGACTCTTGTCTTCTCGTAATGAAATCAAGGTACAGTAGCCCCTCAGTGTGGTCATTTTAGCTTCTAGGGCAGTGATGGCGAACCTTTTAGAGACCGAGTGCCCAAACTGCGACCCAAAACCCAGTTATTTATCGCAAAGGGCCAACACGGCCATTTAACCTGAATACTGAGGTTTTACTTTAGAAAAAACAACCATACATTAACTTAAGATGATCCAAACAAAGTAAGGAAAGCAATCCCAAATGCTTTCATTTACTTAACATTATTTGGCAGAGAATTCGACACTTTAATGATGGTCTGGGGCTGGGGCGATGGCCCGCGTGCCCACAGAGAGGGCTCTGAGTGCCACCTCTGGCACCCGTGCCAAAAGTTCGCCACCACTGCTCTAGGAAGACTTCAGGCTTGATTTGGCCGAGAGCCCACTGGTTTGTCCATCTGGTATCCGTGAAACACTCCTCCAGCATGGTGTAGTGGTTAAGAG
>NW_015172686.1:0-2365 GCF_001447785.1 Gekko japonicus
TCCCCCCTCCTACACCTAAGAAGCAGGTGTATGTCAGGTGCAGCAGTGGTTACAGGGTGCTCCCCATGGCTTCAAACACGCTCCCCCCTCCTACACCTAAGAAGCAGGTGCAGCAGTAGTTACAGGGTACTTGAAGCCATCAAGGAGCTTCCTCTCAGGTGTAGGAGAGGGGGTGGGATGCTTACAGCCCTCAGGGAGGCTTGCTCGGCAGGATCACCTTAGTGCTGCTGCTGCTGCCCCAGCCTCACCAATGCTTTTAAACACACTCCCCCCCACCAGGCAGGTGGATGTCTATCAGGTGTAGGAACAGTTCCAGAGTACTTTAATCCATCAGGGAGGTTGCCTGAGCAGAAACACCTTAGCAATGCTGCTCGGCCAGCCTCCAGACACACTCCCACACACCATTCCTCCACCTGACAGGCAGCCTCCCTGATGCCTTCAGACATGCTACCCCTCCTACATCTGACAGACAACTGCCTGTCAAGGGCTGAAAGGGACGTGGAGTCCTTAAAGCCATACAGGAGGCTTGCTTAGCAGGATTTCCTTAGCATTGCTGTTGGCCCAGCCTTCCTGATGCCTTTAAACACAATCCTTCCACCCTTACACCAGACAGGCAGGTGTTTGTCAGGTGAAAAAGCAGGGCCAGGGCCCCAGGGGACTTTAATCCATCAGGAAGGCCGCAACAGCAGAATCACCTTAATGATGCTGCTGGCCCAGCTTAGCCACACTCCCACCCACTACGGAAATATACCCCAAATTTGTAGAAAAGTAGTGTGTTTTTTTGTATTAGGTTATTTAACCTCTCCCAATGTGGGTTCTAGAAAATTGGTTCATATGAACTTACTCAATATCTGATTGCTTGGATGTTGTTTTCAATATGTAGTTATGTCCCACTTAAATATAACATAAATGAGAAGCATTTTTGTAAAAAAAAAAAAAGCATGCCCTGCACACACACCCCAAATTTAATGCCCAGGCCAAACCCTGCACCATGAAACCCAAAATAAGGGGAGTGCATTCCTACAGTGACATCAACCCCCACTACGAAGAGATTTCTGAGAAACACGACCCTTCAGCGGGTAAAAAGGGGGCAAAATGTGATCCCCAAATTGTTTTCTATGTGGCTGGCAGGCTGCTGCCTCCCCCCCCCCCCATCGGCCAACTGTGTATGTGTAGCTGGTAGTTCTGAGGTAAAACCTGACTGCTTGCACCCACCTCCCTCTGATTGCTCAGCTGTGGATCTCAATGCTCTGAGGTAAAAACACAGTTAAAAGAGACTGCAGACAGTTGAGGACAGTTACAGAAATCAGCAATCTGACTAGTCGTTTCTCATAACAGTCAGCATGGCAATTGAGTTTATGAATGTTCATGGGGAGATAGTAAAGGACCTTTCTAGAAGCCTGCTCCAGAGTGAGCTCACCAAGCTCCTAGAAAGATCCTAGCACCTGAGGATAAAACTACCACTGTGGTCTACAGAGAGGTCCTTCAGTAGAGGAAAAAAAAAAGTATGTATAGCTCACTTCATCCTTTACACTACAATCTTCTCCATTAGAATTCCTACAATAAATGTTACCTTTCAGACTTCACATCATCAGTATTATAATTGGATTTACGAAACTTAAATATCGTAGCGAAGCACGGGTATCAGGCTAGTTTTAAATTTAAAAATCTTTCCAGCTGAACATCTAGCTGTTTTATTTCAAGAATTCTCTTAAGGGCTAAATCTCCATAAACATTGGTGGAGAATCCCTGTTACCCTCTGTCACTTTCTACTTTAAGCTAATTTCCCTCAACTAATTATGAGACTGCCTTTTTGGGTAATGCCACTGGCTTAAAACATCAAAAGGGGATCACCATGAATTTTCTCCTTTCATAAGTGCAAAGAAATATTATGGATTCTCTGCTTTATGCAGTGTTTTTACCTACAGCAAAGACAAATATACTGATACAGCCCAAGCCAAGTGCTGTATATATATATATTTTAATGATTAAGCAATGTAAATACCAAATCTTTTATCTTTGTAAAGAAATTAAAATATTCATGATATATTAATATATGATATTCATTATACAGCAAAGACAAATATACTGATACAGCCCAAGCCAAGTGCTGTATATATATATATTTTAATGATTAAGCAATGTAAATACCAAATCTTTTATCTTTGTAAAGAAATTATAATATTCATGATATATTAATATATGATATTCATTATATATATTGATATATATTAATATGCCATGATTCATTTTTCCCCTAATATGTCATGATTCATGATATATCATGAATGCATTGGATATTATACATACATTAAAAGAAAAAGATTTATTTACATTGTTTATTGTTTAAAAAAACCCTTATGTA
>NW_015172686.1:2500-2704 GCF_001447785.1 Gekko japonicus
CACTTTTTTACCTGTGGGATCTTGTAGATGCACAGAATGTTTGCCATAGGAAGATAGATGTCAGAGTTTGGTCCCGTGATGACGGCTACTGGATGGTTCTGGGCACCACACTTATAGTTGGGGATGAATCTGTCCCGTGTGGAGAGAAGTTCCATTGAGGCCAGATAGGTCCAGCTTGGACTGAAATGGCTGTTGTAGATGTCA
>NW_015172686.1:4040-36827 GCF_001447785.1 Gekko japonicus
GAGAGAGAGAGAGAGAGAGAGAGAGGGAGAGAGAGAGAACACAGTAACCATTGTCTTCTCTACTGCATAGTACACCATTTCTTACAGTTCCTCATCAAACAGTTCCTCGGAGAGATGTTTTGTGAAAGTGATTGGATTGGTAAACACGTAGATCTGAGATATAATGCCAGCAATGATTAGGTCTCCGGCTTGGTAGTACTTGTGGTGAATAGGAAGGGGGTCTCTGATAGAGCATTTAACAATAGGACCCTTGCACAGAGTTGAAGGCAATAGCATCAGTGCCAACACCAGAAATGTCACTGTCTCAAGTACAAATGAATTCAGCTCTGCAGACATTGCTCGTCAAGTGTTCCCAGGCAGCCTGACTTGAAGGATCACTCGCTCGGCTCTCCTGTAGGTAGGTTAGAGAAGTCTAAAGTGTCAGGAATTAGATTGATGCAGCCCTCTCTTCTCTAAGCCCCTGCTCTGGGTGACTCAGGAAATATTAATAGCCTATTTCAGTCCTGGGTAACAGTTTGGCTAGTGGCTAGTTGTTCTCCCTAGGGAGGCAGCAGAATTACAAGTCATCACGGTTACTGTGATAATTAGAGATGTGATAATCAGCTGCACAGAGATGAATGTTCTCTGTGATGTTGAAGAAAGAAAACATGTTATTCCTCCCAGCTGTGTCTTAATAATATCTACATATGTATTTATTTTATGGATTATCATATGTTTTTTTTAAAATGTAATGCTATCAATGTGCATGGTGATTTGCAGATATGAAGGAAAGAGCTCCATGCCCCAAGGGATTTGCAAGGGACACATTTACGAGAAAGGAGAATCACTACTGTCATAACTTTCATACACAGCAAATAATGTCTGGGACAAGATACAGCTTTGGAGGTGCTATTGGGAAGCATCTCCCTGAAGGTAATCCAATTAACACTTAAGTAAAAAAAATCCACAGCTGACCTTCATCACTCAAAGAATACTTTGTGCAACCAGCACTTCATAGGCAGCACATCATTCCCCAAGAAACTTGAAACACACATACTTTTCATTTCAAGATGGAGATCACCGATTCACACTAATCTGGGGCAGAATAGAGCCACACTGATTTAAAAAAAAGTCTCTGCTTTGATTATATATATGCACGAGGGAGAGCAAAAGCATAAAACAGCATGGCAATGCAGTAACACAGTTCCAGTTCTAGTGCCCAGAGTTGTGGCCTGATCAGGGTGAAAAGGGGAATTCTAAAGGGAAAGAAGGTGAAAAGAAAATCATACTTGATTTGCCTGAAGTCAAGAGTCTGCTGTATTGTAGAAGAAGGAGAAGGAAAGGTCATCCAAGATAGGGCCCCCAGGATTGAAGAAAGTTCAGAAAAGACACCAGGCATGGAACCAGGGATCCAGTAATGAGCAAAGGTCCAAGGGCAGACGGTGGGGGTTCAGTGGTTTCAGTACTGAATCCCATTTTTGAAGCAGAGCCCATTACTATGATGGGGGAGGGATCCTGAAATTCCAGCACTGGCAGAGGTTTGGGAGCCAAACCAAATACAAATATAAAAGGGACTTGGGATGCCATGTTTGTAGGTTTGGAAGTGACTGGAAATCAAGGAGGAATTTTTTAACCGGTCCAATTTCATGCAGAGTTTAGGATTCACAGCAGGACCGATCCAAAGTTTCAGTGTTTTGGTTCCCATTAGTGTGTATGAATTTTTGGTGGGGGCAGAACAATTCGCATTCAGTGAGGAAGTCCATTTATGGCCATGCTGGGGTTTGGGACCTGAGGAAAGTTTAGATGGGGGTATGGGATTACCTCGGTGTTGGACTAGCTTGATTTGGGCTGGGTGAACAAAAGTTGAGCAGTAGCATTATGACATTCCCTGGGACAGCAATAAAGATATTGGAGATGTTTCAATTATGAAGAGGTTTATCAGATAGGCTATTGTCCAGCAATTAAGGAACTTTGGAGGCTTTCTGGAAAAGTCCATTGATCAATGTGCTCTTAGGACCTTTGCAGTGGTTGTATTACTCCCATTTAAGCATGTCCAGGTAATTCCTGACAACTTTCAGTGCTAGTCATCTTTGATTTCAAACTGAATATTTTATCCACACCTCTAACAGTCATGTCAGAGGATTTTTCAGGGTGAGCATTTGCAGGGGTTGTGGGGAGGGGCTGACTCGTACATTTTACCTACAGAAATTAAAAACCATATCCTTGTCACTTTCTTGTGATTTTCCAATTATTCTACCATTATTAAAGTAATAGTGTATAATAAATAGTATTTTATGAGAGTGCTCAGACCATAAAAAATTCCCATAGCCAGTATTTGCTGGTAATACATTGTTTTCTTCTGTTGGAAGAAATAAAGAAGATTACAGCAGAAGACATCCCACTTGATCTGGCTATCTTGCTTCTTATTTCAAGATATAGCATTGATGAAAACGAAGTAAAAATTACTGAATTAGCTACCACATTAATAGCCATGGCACGGCTTTCTATTGCTGCCTCATGGAAAAATCCTGATCCTCCTTTCATTGCTCAATGGAGAAATAAATGTTGGGACCACTTTGTGATGGACAAAGTAGCAGATAAATATGAGTCCCACACACAAGGGTATGCGTAGTCCCATTCCAGATTCATTCGAAAATGGTGTCCTCTCATAACATATTTTCATATTTTCACTGTTGAGGGTTTGGGGACTGAGTAGTACCCCCTCCCCATTGTGTTGGTTGATCATACTTTTATTATGCTGCACATTTAGAATGATACACTGATTTCTTCAGCATTGTAAATTAGGTGATCAGAAGACTCCAGGAAAGCAAGGTGTTCATTGCACATTTGGAAATGCAAAGTGAAAAACGAAAGCACTTTGCAATTAGTTTGGGACTGTCAAAGGCATCCACAGATCTTGTGAAAAGACAGTCAGTTGGAAACTAGAAAACACTTGACATTGCAAAAAGTAAAACCAGATTAAATGTCAGCTAAAATGTGTAGAATGGCCACACTCAGGTTTTGGGGGACAAAAGAACAGAAGTACATGAGAAGAGCATTGCTGGATCAGACCAAAGGACCATCAAGTCCAGCAATCTGCTCACACAGTGGCCACCCAGCTGCTTCTTGGAGGCTGACTGCAATCCATGCTCCCCAGGAACAGATAGTTGGGGGCATACTGATTCTGGTACTGGAGAGAGTACATATCCATCATAACTAGTAGCCCATGGGTAGCCCCAACCCACATGAATTTGTCCAATCAACTTGGGAAAGGAGGGAAGGTTTTGTGTGAGCTGCACACATAATAAATACACAAATGACAAGTTTTTCCAAACCCAAATGCGAACGTGCTACTTTAATCCCAGACTAAAAAACTGATTGCCATTTTGGGGTCAGGAAGCAATTTTTCTCCAGGTCAGTTTGGATGAAGATCATGGAGAGTTTTTGTCATCTTCTGGGCATGGAACAATGCTCACTGGGGGTATGGAGGGGAAGTTATTTGTGTATTTCTTGCATTGGGCAGGGGGTTGGACTAGATGACCCTGGAGGTCCTTCCAACTCTATGATTACATGATTCTACTTTGAACATATTGTAACAGGGAAATAAATGCCACAGAAGAACACATAGACCCCATCCCCTAAATTGTACTGATTATAATAGAATATACATTTGGGATACAGACATAAAATTTATTTTTTTGTTTTTATTAAGTATCCTCTTATATTCAGTTCAGGTCTTACTAAAATAATGTAGCATTTTGGGGAAAAGATGCAAACCAGTAGCCCAGCACTGGAGGTTAAGATGGAGAAGATTTCCACAGCCACCATTGATTTTCCCTTGATGCTCAAGTAGGTCGGAACAAAGGACACCCAAACACTACAAAAGACCAACATGCTAAAGGTGATGAATTTGGCTTCGTTGAAACTGTTGGGTAACTTCCTGGCTAAAAAAGCCACAGTGAAGCTGATGATGGCAAGAAAGCCCAGAAAACTCAGAACAGAGTAAAAAAATGTGACTGATCCTTCATTACATTCCAGCACAATTTTCTCAGTCATTGAGTGCATGTCAACATCTGGGAAGGGGGGAGATGTTGCAAGCCACACAGTACAAATAGTAATTTGGAAAAGGGAACATGAAATGACAATGGAACTGGACAGCTTTATCCCTACCCATCTCCTGATTTTGGATCCTGGCTTTGAGGCCATGAAAGCCAGAACAACAATGACAGTTTTGGCCAACACACAAGAAACAGCCACTGAGAAGATGATGCCAAAAGTTGTTTGTCGAAGGAGACAGGTCACCTTCTTAGGCTGGCCAATGAACATCAAAACACAGAGGAAGGAGAGCAGGAGGGAGATGAGGAGAGTGTAGGTGAGTTCCCGGTTGTTGGCTTTGACTAAGGGAGTGTCTCGGTACTTAATAAAGATCTTGAGCACGAAAGCTGTGATGAAAGAGAAGCAAAAAGCAAGAGTGGCCAAACTGATCCCCAAAGGTTCTTCATAAGACAAGAAGCTTATATCTTTTGGCAGGCATACATTCTGGTCTTTATTTGGATACTGACCTTCAGGACACTCAAAACATTCATTCATATCTGAAAAACAAAACATCTGATTGTGTACTTGGAAGTACCATGCAGAGTTCATTGCAATGTGACAAAGTGTTCAAGGAGTGTGCTCAGTGAAAGCCAGGAAACTAAGTTTTCTAGCTTTACCCTTCATGATACAAAGAAGGACTTAGGTTTAATGGTGCACCCAAAGCACTCAAGAATTTTGGAAACGGTGCCAAAGGGCTTTTTGTCCAACTGAAAGTATCACAAACTAGACTGTTGACTCTGCATATCTGGATATGGTGTCCTTTTTTCTTTTTCCCTCCCTCCAGAGGTACTTTTTGCAAGAGCACTTGCATATCTGGGCATACTGAATATTATTTTCCTTTGTGATACAAACCACTGGATCAAGGAGAAATGCTTTCAGTTTTAAGGAGCTGAGGCTGCCATCCTATGAACACCTTCCTGGAAGTAAGCACAGCAGAATAAAATTGGACTTTCTTTTGAGTAGACCTGTTTTGGATTGCTCCAAGTGTCTATTATATGGGCATATCTATTGAATTACAAACAATATATCTGATACTGGAATTTCTTACCTTTTTCACTTGAAATCTTCCCTGGTGGACATGCAAGGCAATCATAGCAGCAAAATGGCTTCCCTTCCTTCTTTATCTTGCTATAACCAGAATGACAGTTCTCATTACAAACAGAAAGGGGCTGTGCCTGGCCAAAATGGAAAATATGTATGAAATATTATTCAAAATGTATACGTCCTTGGTTGAACTAATGTGAAAAATGGATTGGTATGGCATGACATCATGGCTCCTGCAAAATATTTGGAGTGCAAGGGGCAGTTGAATGTTTTGTTGTTATTAGGGTCATAAGATCATAAGAAAAGCCCTGCTGGATCAGACCAGCGGTCCATCTAGTCCAGCATCCTGTCTCACACAGTGGCCAACCATATAAAGAACAACAGTAGTACTGTAACAGTAGCACTAAAGTTATTAAATAAATCTAGAAGCAAGAGACTGTGAAGGACACCCGAGAAGACAACGGGCATTAGCCGTCCCCTCCCGAACCAACAGAGTCAACAGCAGAGAGGAAGATAAAAACCAACAATTGAAGCACAATATCATTAAGGTTACTTTAAAGGGGTGGATTGAGATATTAAAATAATAAGGTATAAAAAAATGACAGCTCTGAGATAATAAGAGAGTATTTCTTTACACAGGAGTATTGCTTTAAGGCAGCCATTTAAAACATTTACCAAATGAGAATAAAGTGGGAAAGGGAGAGGAGCAAACATAAAGTACCACAAAAGAGCATCAATGCTACTCTCTTTTTTTTCTTTTGTGCCTATTTAAGATAAGCAAAATACCTGAGGAGAGTTGGCAGATCGGTGGAGACAGAGATGCATGCCATTGAGGAAGAGAGAGGAGGAGAGAGGGTGAGTAAAATGGAGCTGACAGGATGAGATAGTGTGTGAGTGTGCCAGCGCTTTGATGGGCCAGGTGGAGTCGAGTGGCAGAGGTGTGGAGTGCAGTGGAGAGGTGTCGAGGGGAGAGTGTGCGTGGAGAGTGGAGATGACAGGAGAGGAGAATGTAGCAGAGCAGAGCTGAACTGAACTGAAGGGAACCAAGTGGAAAAGGAGGAGCCAAGAGACGAAGGTCCAATAAAATGGATGGAACCAAAGAAAAAGACCAAGAGACAAACTGAAGGAAAAGAGAGAAGCACAACATAGCAAAGGGAGACAGAAATTAGTGATGGACCAGAAATAGAAATTACGAAATAAGACTGTAAATCAAATAATATAATACAGTATAAGAAATACTAGGGGAACAGAGAAAGAAAGAAGAATAGGAAAATATACGAAGAGCGAAAGAAAATAAAAAGTCACTAAATAGAGGATAGGTGTAAGAAAACAAGATACACATTAGAACATATTAGAAAAAATGAATGGCCACAGGGAATAGCGGATCAAGTGGAACGAGAAAAGTGTCTGTAAAATCACCTGGGCAGGCCAATCGACAGAGTGTATTAAAATTTAGCACAATGAGCATAACACAATTAAACATAAAGGAACTTAAAAAATAATCCAAGAAAGCATAGCAGCATAAATAAAAAAGTTTGCTGAAGTAAATCTACCACCATTAATTAAACAAGAAATAGAGTGAAAAGTGAAAATAAGTAGGAAATCCTAAAAATAGCAACTGCTAATAGTGAGATTGAAGAAAAAGTACAGGAAATAGTACAAAAAATTCAAGAAGTAAGGACCAAAACAGATGGAATTGAGGAAATGTTAATGGGATTAGAGATGGATAAGGCATCTCTAATTATAAGATGTCAAAATATACCAGAATCTATTGAGAAAAAATTAAAAGAAGAAATGATAAAAAATATTTCTGAACAATTAAAGATAGGAACATATGATGAAATAAAGAGAGAAATTGACCAAGTATACAGGAAAAACAGCTCTTATGCCAGGAGAAACAAAACCCCGAGGGAAGTGTACATGAAATTTACAAGAAGGTAGATGAGGGATAAAATTCTTAAGTAAGCAAATGTGGCAAAGCTGATGATACAAGATTCAGAAGTTAAATTTCTAAAAGACATCCCATGGAGAATTAGGGAGAAAAGACAGAATTACACAATGATAACAAGACTGGAGCTGTGGTCGCTCAAGTGGTTAAGACGCTGAACTGCAGGCTGTGGAAGATCGGTAGTTCAGCAGTTCGAGACCCGGGTACCACATGACGGAGTGAGCTCCCATCTCTAGTTCCAGCTCCTGCCAACCTAGCAGTTCGAAAGCAAGAAATTGGAAGTAGATAAATTGGTACCACTTCGGTGGGAAGGTAACAGAGTTCCGTGCACCTTGGTGTTTAGTCATGCCGGCCACATGACCACGGAAATGTCTTCAGACAGCGCTGGCTCTTCGGCTTTGAAACGGAGATGAGCACTGCAACCCTAGCGTCAGATTCAACTGGCTTTCAAGCAAGGGAACCTTTACCTTTTAACAAGATTACTGAGAGAAAATGATATTTCTTACATATGGCTTGTACCAGAAGGTTTTCTATTTAATTATGAAGGAAGAAGGCAGAGAATTGACTTGATTTTTAAGGTAGAAGACTTCTTAGATAGATATGGGGAACATTTAGGGTGGCAGAATGATGAGGAAAGTGAAAAAGAGAAAGACGATAGAACATAAAATGCAGAAAAAGAAAGAAAAAGAAAAATCTAGGAGAGGGAAAAGGTCTACAACATCACAAATACTGACGAGATATCAATACAGAGCTAAAGAACAGGAATAAGGAAAGAAAAATTAGGATGGAGAAGACAAAACAACTTAAAATATTCTCAGTTAATATTAATGGTTTAAATAGCCCATCAAAAAGACGAAGAACATTTAATCAATTAGCCAAACTACAGATAGAAGTTATATGTCTACAAGAAACACACATTAAGAAAAAGGATGAGAAATATCTAGAAAATAGAAAATTAAGCAAATTATATACAGCATCACATACTCAAAAGAAAAGAGGTGTAGCAATCTGTGTAAAAGAACAATTATGTCCTGAAGTTATATATGCGTCAGAGGATGGCAGAATACTAGCAATCTCAGTTATGAGACAAAATAAGAAAACTGTAATAATAAATATTTATGCACCAAACCAAAGCCAAGAAAATTCTTTAAAATACTAAGAGATGTGGTAACAATCCATAACCAGATGGAAATATGCATAATAGGGGATTATAATGCGGTATTAGATGCGAAAAAAGATAGCAAATCACAAGTGAAAAAGAAAAGATCGGGAAATATTTTACCAAGAAATTTCTTTGAGTTAGTAGAAGAATATAGCATGGTTGATGCATGGAGAATAAGAAATATGGAAAAGAAAAACTACACATTCTACTCAGCCAGGCATAATTCCTGGTGTAGAATTGATATGGTATGGATCACAACGACATTAGTAACAGAAATAATAGATGTAGATATTTTACCCAATACATTCGCAGATCACAGACCAATAATGCTAACACTTTGAGACGGAAGATGAATAAAGACTTATTAAGAGACAAAAAGTTTAATAAAAAACCAGAAGAAAATAAAAGGTTTTTAAAAATAACATACAACCTGAAACATCTATACAAATAGTCTGGGAAACACTTAAAGCATTTTTAGGGGGCTGGTTTATTAATCAAGATGCATGGGAAAAGAAACAAAAAAACCCAGCAGTATGAAAAATTAGTGAAATTAATACAGAAAGAAGAAGATAAGCTAAAAAAGAGAAACATGACTTTGAAAAAATAAAGTCAAATTTAAGAATGCTGCTGCATCAAATAAACATCATATTGACACAAGAAATAGCCAAAAACATAGAATACACCAAACAATATCACTTTGAGAATGCAAATAAACCAACAAGGTGGTTGGCGTATGAATTAAGAAAAGAAAGGGGGGAAAGACAAAACACTGAAACGGGAGGAAAATAGGGGAGGAAAAACATAACTTAATGGAGATGAAGAATATAGTGGAAAACCTTCATAAAAAACTATATCAACAAAATGAGCAAGAGAAAGATTTAATAAAAGAATATATTAGCAGTAAAATATAAGGACCTTCAAAGATGATCAAATATTAATTTTAAATGAACCAATTACAGTATGTGAAATCACAGAAGCAATAAAGAAACAGAAGAAAAATAAAATTCCAGGACCAGATGGAATACCAGTTGAAATATATCGGAGATATGAAGAACAGATTTTATTACCACTAAAATAGTTTTTTTTTAAATATCAAAAACTGAAAAACTTCCAGACTCATGGAATCAAGCATTAATAACATTGATTCCTAAACCAAATACGGAAGATAAGGAAATTAAAAATTTTAGACCGATATCTTTATTAAACACGGATTATAAAATATTTGCCACAATAATTGCTACAAGAATGAAGAAAGTGTTAATGCAGATAATTCATCAAGATCAAGCTGGATTCCTCCCCAAAAGACAAATTAAAAGTATTATCAGAACGATAATTAATGTGCTAGAGTATTATGAAGTACATTCATATAAATTAATGGTGTTAATATTTTTAGACACTGAAAAAGCGTTTGATAATATAAATTGGGAATTCTTGCTACAAAAGTTAGAAGCTTGGAAATGTGGAGCAAATTTTTTAACAACAATAAAGGTGATTTATAAAACACAAGTAGCGAAAATAATAATAAACAGAGATATGACACAAGAGATTCAAATACAAAAGGGTAGAAGACAAGGATTCCCATTATCTCCACTTCTGTTTATATTTGCATTGGAAACACTAAGTGACTAAATAAGATAGTGTGATCAAATTAAAGGACTTCAGATAAAAGGAGAGGAATTCAAGCTACAAGCGTTTGCAGATGATTTGGTGATTATATTAGAAGACCCGATAAGATCTAAAGCATCTTATGAGGATAATTCAAGACTACAATAAAGCAGCAGGACTTAAAATTAATTTTTAAAAAACATATTAACAAAGAACTGTACAGAACAACAAATGAATCAAATTCAGACGGCATATAACATGAAAATAGTAAACAAGGTCAAATATTTAGGAATTACAATTTCTAATAGAAATATCACATTAACAGAAGATAATTATAATAAATTACTATTAGAAATTAAAAGGGACTTTCAAAAATGGAAAGATTTAAAATATCATTCATGGGGAAAATAGCTATAGTAAAGATTAATATTCTTCCTCAATTTCTCTTTTTGGCACAGAACATCCCAGTATTAAGAAATACAAAGTGTTTTCATGAACTAGATAAAATTCAGTAGTCAATTCACCTGGGACAACAAGGAACCTAGGATTAAAAGAAAAGTAATGCAGGATAAAAAAGAGAGAGGTGGTTTTGTTTTTTTCAAACTGGAATTTGTATTATAAAGCAGCTGCATTAAGCTGGATAAAGGAATGGATAACGCTAGAAAATACCAGGCTTCTAAATCTGGAAGGATTTAATTTACCTATGGGATGGCATACATACATGTGGTATGAAGAGGAAAAATCATCACAAGCTTTAAGCAACATACAATAAGAGGCCCATTGATGAAAATATGGAAAGAAACAAAAAGTCATTTCTATGACAAAATCCCAAAATGGGTATCCCCTCTAGAGGCACTCATAAAACCGACGTTATATAACAAAAACAAGAGAGTGACATATGAAAGAACTGGCCACACAGAATATTAGGCTCCCATGGTGGGAAAATATTCAATTAAAGACAAGAATCAACAAGGATAAAAAAGTAGGATTTTACAGTAGCAATAATAACTTAGAAAAGATATGGCTCTCATCAAATGACAAACTAATCCAAAAGCTATATAACTTTCTACTAACTGATTATTTACAAGATGAAACAGTTAAAACAACCATGATAGCATGGATGAAAGATCTAGAGTATAATATAGACATAGACCAATGGACTAAAATTTGGAAATCAGTGAAACTGATGAGAGCCATACCATATAAAGAAAATATATTTAAAATATTCCATAGGTAGCACTGGACACCAGATAAAATAGCAAAATGCTATGTGAACAGCAATAGAAACTGTTGGAAATGTAAAAAAAATGTTGGCACGTATTTTCACATGTGGTGGAGATGTGAAAAAATACAAAAGTATTGGTGCAAAATATATAATATAGTGAAAGAACTAACAGGACTAGAAATACTGTTTGTACCAGAAACATGTTTATTAAATATATTTCCAGAACAATGTAAGAAGGAAAATTTATATATAATAACGGTCCCGGTCACACGGGCAGGAAAATTCGGGGGGGAAACGTGGCTGTTAGCCCTGGGGCTAAAAACCGTGCAGTTGCTTGATCAGACCTACCGATCGAGGTCCCGTGGAGGTCCCGTGGTAGGGGGGAGGTGCCAATCACTCCACTGTCCTGTGGCGTGGCAAAGAAGCAGGGCACGGGGCAAACGGGTTGGTTGTTTTTTTATTTAAACTCAAATGTGTGCATGCTCCCGACCCTTGGGTGTGTGTGCGCATCCGTGGAGACTTTGAAAAAAAAATTCCCGAGGGGACATGGGCGGGCGCCGGAACTACCTCCGGAAACGCAATCAGACGCCCGCCCTTGCCCCGCAGTTTCAGGAAACTAGTACCTCCGAGGTACTAGTTTTTTACTGCGCGTCTTCGGCGGGAAGCCTTGGTTGCGCCACGGGAGCCCGACGCTTCCCAGATGTGCCGGTGAGATCACGCCCGGAAACTCCGCCTATCTTCCGTCCCTCTAGCGTGCCTAGTTTGTGACCGCAGCCAACGTATATCTTTACAGCGGCAAGAATAATGTTAGCAAAATGCTGGAAATCAGATATAATACCAACCAGGACGTATATGAGAAAAGATGGGGGGAAATGTATGTATGGTTGAATAATAGGATGTGAAAAAATGACTCACGATAATGTAACTGTAAATTTGCTAAAGGCTGTTTAAAACGTTGGAAAATTACAAATAAAAAGACAATTTTTTTTTGAAAATCTTTATATACCTTCAAATTCTATCTTAGCCACTTTGGATGTATCTGCATTATACACAAAAAGCCCAATGAAGTGGGACATATAATATTAGAAAATATTATAGAATCACAAAATCTGAAGGAGCAATTAATCCATTTTTGATTGTATTCATTATTATTATTGTGACGACCTCTTATCTGGGGAGGTCTGGTTTACCTTTAAAAGTTCTTATGTTTTATTTTCCAATGGGTAATCTGGCTGCCACCAGGGAAATGTAGGCTTTCCCACACCTATTTCTATAATATTTTCTTCTTCTGGTTTTGGTATTGTGACCCAGGGTCTGGGCTTTCGAAGGACTATGTGTTTCCTGAGAAGAATTTCGTTCAGAACTGTTATCTTAAATAAAAGTAGATTTATTTGATGTTTCACACACTTTTCCCTCTTACTGACAGGGATCTGGGCATGTCGCTTCGTAACAATATTTTCCTTTGACCATATATGGTTACTGTTTCTTTATGCTTTAACTTTTCATAACACACACAAGACTTCTCTCTCTCAGACCTTAAAATGAACAAACTGCTTAATTCTTTTACTAGACAGAACTTATAACAACTGCTTTCACACAGCACTCTCTGCTGACTCTTTTTCCAACAGACATCTCTATCTAACCGTCACCCTTCAACTGCCACTCTTGACTAACATATCGGTTCATCCACACAGCATCCATTCCAAAATCCCTCTCCCTCTCTGTCACTCACCAACCATATCACTTGCTTGAGTCCAGCACTCTAGAAAATCACAGCCATGCAAACCAACCTTTTAAAGTCACACACACACAAAACATGAAATCGTTACAATTATAATTAATTATAAATAATTAATTGTACAAAATATTTGTGGATGACATTCTGATGGTATTTACAGACGAGGTAAAATTTGTGCAATTTTTTAATTGGATAAATACTTTGCATCCAACTATTAAATTTGTCAGTAAGCATCATCACGAACATATACATTTTTAGACACTATCATTTTGATAGGATCCAATCAAAAGTTGTTCATCAGCACCTTTCATAAACCAGTGGACAAAAATTCATATTTGAATTATAAATAATTTCATCCACCACAACTAAAAAACAATATCCCATTTGGACTACTTTTACATTTAAAAAAGAATTCTACTCTTACCAGTGATTTTCCCAGAGAAGCTGGGATTTTACTTCAACATTTTTCTAAGAAAGGTTATCCCTTTTAGATACTGCATCAGGCAAAACATCATCTTGGGAAGGTAAGCAATTGTTAAAACAGAAAGTTCAAAATACTTCTCATTACAATGTGCATTTCAGTATTCTTTATGAACATGTCCTATTAAAAATATTGTGCATAAATATTGGCATATATTGTCAGATACCCCTGGATGCACACAAAACCTTTGATGGAATTAAGGAAAAGAAGGAATCTAAGTAATATGTTAATTAGATCCAACTGTAGTGAGGTTCCTAAACCATTGTTATCTAATATAGCTCACTACCATTGTGGAAGAGGATGTCAGGTTTGCCATCTAGGTACTGCAACAAAAGAATCTCACCACTCTAAAGCGTTGGGCTCATGAAAACTGTCACAATACACAAACTGCAACTCAAATAACATAATATATTGTGTTATATGCAAATGTAATTTATTATACATAGGTATGAGTACCTGACCTGTTAAAATTAACATCCAATAACATATTTCTTAAATAAAAAAATAGAATTCAGAATGCACCAATGGTAAATCATTTCCTGCGGATTCCACATGCTCCTGAAGACTTTAAATTTTTAGTTTTATTTCAGTTTCATTCACACATATATATTATGAACACTTTTCAAGTGTTACTACAGAAGGAGGCTGTACCAGTCATTAAGAGATAAAAAGACAGCCAACGTACAGCGTTGGCATTTGCCTCATTTTACATCTCTGTACCATAAGATTCTGCCCTTTGCTGGAATCCATCAGGTGTTGTTTGATCAACCTGTGCTAATTCATCAGGATACTGCTATACTTGCTGTTTTTTCACTACGTTCCTTTTACATAAAAAAGGTAACGGTTCCCTTGCTCGAAAGCCAGTTGAGTCCGACTCTAGGGTTGCGGTGCTCATCTCCGTTTCAAAGCCGAAGAGCCAGCGCTGTCCGAAGACATTTCCGTGGTCATGTGGCCGGCATGACTAAACACCAAAGCGCACAGAATGCTGTTACCTTCCCAGCGAAGTGGTACCTATTTATCTACTTGCAATTTCTTGCTTTCAAACTGCTAGGTTGGCAGGAGCTGGAACTAGAGACGGGAGCTCACTCCGTCATGCGGCAACTTAGGTCTTTTACATACTTGAATATATATTCCCCCTTGAAGGCACACAAAAGATCCTGATGACATAACAACCAAAAACTCTGTCAAGTATCATTTTTTCAATGTTTTCCCTAACAATAATTTCAGAAGAAAATGATTGTTTGCCTGATTCTCACTGAATCAACAGAACAAACACAGAGAACAATTTCCATATATGACCATTTTACTGCTGATTCAATACTGGGTAAATTCCTTGACATATCCCAGGGCATTCAAAAATCATACCTGGTTGAACACAGTGGGCCATACAATGGCTTTGTCATGAATGATGATTGTTTTGTCTGAGAGAGCCCTTGAGTCTGTCTTTCCCACTTTGACTCTAAGGAAGGACTGGTTCGGGAATGTGACCCAGCTGACAATATCAAGTTCAGTTACTAGTTCCCCATTGTGGTCAAAGGAAATCCTTTCCCCAGCACTGTTGTTGAAGGAAATACTTCTCAGAAAGCGGTTGAGCTAAATGGACAGAAAAAGCAAATCACTAATTCATAAGGATAAGTACTACATGCAAATATGTAATATGCTGATACACTTTCAAACAAGAGAACTTGTGCTATTTGTTCTCCTTAAACATATGTTCTTACTCGCAACTGGGTGATTTAGAAAATTTAAGACATCAATGTCACAAATTCAAAACAAATACAAACTAGAAAACACTAATGGCAGCCTAAAAACTAAGCCTCGTATGGTGCTGGAAATGGCTCTCAAGTTGCAGGCAAACTATGGCGACCTTTTAGGGTTTTCCAGGCAAGAGAGGAATAGAGGTGGTTTGCAGTTGCCTGCCTCTGGCCCCGTTCATACGAGGCAGTTTGGGCCGGGAGCGGGCCAGATCGGAAGTGTGGCAAACGGGAGCGATCCGACGTCAACATCTGCCTGGCGTCGCGCTCCCGCCTCCGATCCGGCCCTTTTCCCATTGATGCGCTGCAAAAATGAACCACCTACCTTAGGTGGTTCATCCGTTTGGGCCGCATCTTCCTGGCCGTGGGATCGGCGGCGCGTCTTGCCGCCGCCGCATCCCCGGCCCCCGGTCGAACTGCGCATGCCCGAGCATGCGCAGTTCGGCAGCCTCCCCCTCCCACTCGCCTCTTTCTCCCCGGCATCTGATCGTGCCGGGGAGCAACGGCGCGCTGCTAACGGGATCCGTGGGATCCCGCTGAGGCATTTCTTTTTTGGCGCGGCTTTTAAAAGCCGCGCTTCTCCTCGTTTTTTCCCTGCCGTGTGGCAGGGGCCTCTGTGTAGCAATACTTAACTTCCTGAGTTGTCTCCTATGCAACTACTAACCAAGGACAATTCAGATTAGCATCTAAGGTCTGATGAGGTTTGGCTAGCCTTGGCCATTGAGGTCAGGGCAAGCCCCATAACCCCCCCCCCAATATAGTGGTAAAACTAAACAAATCTTTAAGCCGCTTTGAACCCTCCTGGTTGGCAAGAATGAAGAGTTAAAGCTAGTTTCATCAATAAAACCATTAGAACAGAAAACTCTAACATCAAGCTCTCAAATAACAGAACCAATGAATCTGTATAAGGTAACAATAAACAACAAGATGGGTAGCCGTGTTAGTCTGTCCATAGCAGCAGAAAAGAGCAAGAGTCCAGGAGCACCTTAAAAACTAACAAAACATGTGGCAGGGTATGAGCTTTCCTGAGTCACTGCTCACCTTCAGATTCTAAATATCTTAAAGGGTCTCCTTAAGGAGAGCCAGTTTGGTGTAGTGGTTAAGTGCGTGGACTCTAATCTGGGAGAACTGGGTCTGATTCCCCACTCCTCCACTTGCACCTGCTGGATGACCTTGGGCAAGCCATAGTTCTGGCACAGCTGTTCTTGAAAAAGAGCAGTTTCTGTCACAGCTCTCTCCATTCCACCTACCTCACAGGGTGTCTGTTGTGGGGAGGGGAAGGGAAAGGAATTTCTGAGCCGCTCTGAGACACCTTTGGGTAGTGAAGGGCGGGGTATAAATCCAATCTCCTCCTCCTCCTCCTCCTTGTTGGATCCCCAGGCATTCGAAATAACTCCACGTTTGGATCAAAGTAAGGTTTATTTCAAAGCGATGGTTCAAACAGGAACAAGGACATTGTTAGGAATAACTGCGAATACACATGATCAACATAATAAAGAGATTTGATCCAGGTGAGGGCCAATGAGCCCAGTTCCCGCTGGCGGGAATAGAACTTAGAAACGCGCGCCCATTTCATGGGAACATAACAGTTCTACACAATCAACACAGGTTCAGTTCACAGGCTAGATACCCATAACAAGCCGAGCGAAGCACCGACTCCCACCACCAGCTGCATGACCTTGGCCAGTTCCGCAAAGTACAGAGTAAGCAGAAGGAAGCAAAAGAACCCGGGGGGGGGGAATGTTACAAGAAGCGTTAAGCAGGTAACACCAGATACAATGGCAGCTAGCTGACACTCCTCCTCCTCCTCCTCCTCTTCTTCTTCTTCAGGACCATCTGAAGAAGTGAGCAATGACTCACAAAAGGTCATACCCTGCCACATATTTTATTAGTCTTTAAGGTTCTACTGAACTCTTGCTCTTTTCTACTAATATAAGAAATTTAAAACATCTGTGTTATAGAAAGAATCAGTTATACTACATCTTTTTTGGCCATAGGCAAGAGCCCAATAATCATGTTTTGTGTCAGGAGATAAAGTGGAGTGTGGCAAAGGACCTTCAGGTGTTCTTGGATGGTTCATCTCTCCTTGAACTAGGCTTCCAAAACAGCAACAACCATGGATTGCTTCAAGGAGTGGGACTTTGTTACACTAAACACTCTGGATGTGTACTACTATTCTGGGAAATCACAGTATCAACCCAAACCAGCTTTTTCTGTATATATATATATTGGCTTGTCCATTTCGTTAGGCACACCTCTAGTTATAAGTGATTAACAAATAAATTGTACTGTCTGAGAAGAACAAATGCAGTAAGAGTCTGTAACGGATTGCACTTTTTAAGAGGCTTAGAAGTGCTGTGATCAAGATGAAATGGAATCCATACAAGAAAAAAGTGAAGTTGGTTGGAGACCCTGATGTCCCAGTGGGGATGAATCTGACACTTTGGGGTGGGGTGGATGAAATTATGTACGAGTGAGCAAGTGAAGATTTAGAGGGATGCTCTTGGACCCATCCTTGCTGAAATATTTTGTGGTAACTTGTTCTTGTGGTGGTTTGTTAGCCATCATAAATTTGTGGAGAAAATGCGGGGTACAACAAAGTGCATTTAACAAATAAGTGTATATGCTTAGAATGTCACCTGCCACAATTGTTGGTCTAGATGATTCCATCGCTCACCATATACTGTGGCTCTATATTTGAATCTGAAGGACAGCATGTTCTGCAAAGCACATACCACAGCATAAACACAATTATAGATGCTGTAGCTATGAGCAGTTGTGATTGTTTCAAAAACAGATTTGGGGAGAGCCTCCAGCTTCTCCTCTCCAGTGCACATTTCTCCATTCTTGTTGTCTACCATGGAGGTTGGGAATGAACACAGAAATGCCTGTTGCCAGAAGGGCCTGATGAAGCCATCTTCTTTTTCAGAGGTAAGATTTTTCTCCTGAATAAATTTCTGGAATCCTGAGAGCTCCGCTGAATGAATTGCAAAGGATAGGGCGCCATGGACAAAAGCGATGTCCCAGTTTCTTTGAAAGGGTAGTGAGGTGAAGTCCATCTGAGCTGTCAAAATCCAGATTTTACCTGTTGTCTTAACTGCTCTATCCTCAAGTTCTGGGAGCTGAAGGAAAAATCTTAAAATTATCATGGTGTGAATTTCACCATGTAGGACCAGAGCTTTGGCGGTGCTTCCCATAACAAATGTGTATGTTTTGACTGCCTCTGCCAATGTTTCAGCAATTTCATTAGAAAATTTTATTGGTGGCATTGTTACTATGAAGTCAAAGCAGATGCCATTCTGGGATAGCATAGGAACCATATCCTGTACAAATTGTTCTCCAGTCTCATCGTTCAGATAAATCACCCCAATCCATGTCCACCTGAAATACAGCAATAAATGAAGAATCCCCAAATTCTGATGGGTCTGATTTGGGAACATATGGAGGAAGAAAACAGATTGTGTTTTGTTTTCCATCTTTGGTGCAGAACCATATGAAATCTAGAGAAAATGAAGAGAAAAAAAAGGAAAGAGATTTCAAAACTAAAGTTAGTGTCTATTTGGTATCCAAATCACAGTACTGAATGTATAACTTGGCCTGTCAAGTAAAGTCATCTTTTATATTAATGTAGCCCAAGATGAGATACAATGGCTCTAAAATCTTATACCATTGGTACACACACACACAAACGCATTAACTAAGTACCAAGGAATGTAAGGAATTCTCTTCCAGGTACTGTCTTCCATCTTTAAGTTGCACATGAGTTGTATAGATCCATATGGGGATGCTAGTTTTTGTCTCCTAATCATATTCTAAATAAGCAGAAAAGTGTTAAGAGCTTGTTAACGTTTCATTCATCTTCACCTTACCTGTGGAATCTTGTAGATGCAGAGAATGGCTGCCGTAAAGAGAGAAATGTCAGAGTTCGGTCCTGCGATGACTGCTACTGGATGGTTCTTGGCATCACACTTGTAGTTGGGAATTAATCTGCCATGTGTGGAGAGAAGTTCCACTGAAGCGAGACAGGTCCAACTTGCAGTGAAATGGCTGTTGTAGATGTCAAAGCCCAGAGTGATGTTCGGTAAGATCAGGGGATTTTCATTGATCTCTCTTACAGCAAAATCCAAGGCCAGAATGTGCTGGTAGTTCTGAGTCAGGAACCTGCAAGAAAAGCAGACAAATTCAAGCTGAACATGAAGTTTCCTTGTCTCTGATTCCAGCCCAGCATAACAGATATCAATGGTTATCTTTAATCTAGACACTAGAAAGATGTAGAACACAAATACCTCAATGCTCAGACAAGATCAAAAATATCCTTTCCCCCAGGAAAGAAGGCATAAAAATTCTCTAAACAGTAAATAAATATCTTGCTTGGAATAATCAGAATGCGAAAAAAGAAACGCAAAAAAAAAAAAAGAATGACACACATACTCGTTTAGAGAAATCAGATTAACTCTTTCCCAGCTACATATCTTATCCTTAACTAGTAGACTTGAATGTTGAGTATCTCTTGGTGCAATAGAGGATGACAGAGGAGACACAATTCTGCTGAACAAATCTTGAAAAGTGGCTAATGTAATAAACTTTGTTCTAAAATAACCCTGAAAAGCATGAAAGAAGAAATCCCCACATATCCACAACACCTAGGCTCGGAGATCAAGCATGCAAAAATAAAAAGTGAAGAAAACACAGTGCCAACCACTTTCCAGCTCAATGAATCTCAATCATGTCTACATGAACGATTTGGTGAAAAAAGAGCAGTTTCTTACAAAAGGTCGTCAAACAGTTCCTGAGAGGGACATTTTTGAAATGTTACTGGACTGGGATATATAAAGATTTGGGACATAATGCCAGCAAGGATGAGGTCCCCTGATCTGTAGTATTTGTGAAGGATAGGACGAGGCTCTCTAATGGGGAATTTTACAGGAACCTTACAGATTGCCAGTGGCACTAGCACTAATTTCAGCACCACAAAAACCACCATCTTAGGTGGAAAATTTCCTTTGGGGCACCAATACAACTGTTCTAACAATGTCCCTGAGTATCCTGACATGAATGATCATGCAGCTTGACAGTAATTCAGTCTTTCAGTGTCAGGGCTCAGAACAATGCCCTTGCTGTGAATGACTGAAGGAATATTAATAGCATCCTTCATGTCTGAATAACAGTTTTTCTAGCAGCTGCTGGCTGTCTCTGGGGACCTGGAATAGATGCAGAAGTAATTGTGGTTAATTTGATAACTGCAGGGTGATAATCTATCCAGAAATACTGCAGAAAAACACACACCATTCTAATGTTATTTTCCTCATTTGGATTTTTTTGGGGGGATTAGTATTATTATTACTTCTATCATGCCATCAAAATGTGTGGATATTTACAAGGAAGCAGCACCCTGACACAGTGACCTTGCAATGGAAAGTGTCATGATCAAATACACTGAATTGATGCCAGTGATCCCTGCAGTTTTGCCAGTCTGCCACTTTGGGGCAGGCGATGTCCCATTCCTTGCTCTGAGTGGCAACAGGAGAAAACTAAAATACGTAATGGCCATCAGAAATGCTGTGATGTCATTTCTGGGGAAAACCTAGAAATAGCATCATACCTGTCTAGGAAACGCTGGAGACCAGTGTTCCCTCTAAGCTGAGTTAGTGTGAGCTAGCTCATAGTTTTTTAGCCTCTGGCTCACACATTTTTATCTTAGCTCAGAAAGGATGGCTCCAGAACAAACTAATTTGTGCAGGAGCCAAACCACTTGCTCACAAATTTAATGCCAGTAGCTTACCAAGTAGAATTTTTGCTCACAAGACTCCAGAGCTTAGAGGGAACATTGGCTGGAGACTATGGTAAAACTGTCAAGTTTCTAGTGCTTCCTAGAGAGAACTAACATCACTTCCAGGTTTTACATCAGAAGTGATGTTAGTCCTTTCTAGGAATTGTCAGAAACTCTATTGCTTTGTCATAGGGTTTCCATAAGTGACATTGTTCCATCTTTTGCTTTTCCTAGGCATGTTGCTGATTTTCTCCTGCTCTGACCAACATGGTCTGTAGCTCGGTCACATAGCTCACGGTGTCTTCTTGTTCCAATTACCACTTCCTTCCCATGTATCTGCTATGAGGTCTAGTGGGCCTTGAACACAAAGTCTGAGGAGGAATTAAAAGGGACTGGAGTGTATTCTTTCTTGTGAGATTTTGAGGAAATTAAACAGTAGATGCTGCAATTTGTTGTCCCAGTTGTTTGGGTGATCTGCCACATAGGTCTGTATCATTCTTTGAAATGTGCCATTAAAATGTTCAGTAAGGCCATTGGTCTCAGGGTGGTAAGGTGTAGTCTTCAGAAGTGTGATACCACAATATCCAAGCATTTGGTGCATCACTTCTGCCATGAAAGAGGTGCTTAAATCAAAGATTATCTATTTTGGTAATCTCAGGCAAGAAAACACAGTCATTAAAGCCTCTGCCACTGTCTTGGCATCAGTGTTGGTTAAAGGCATTACCTCAGGAAATCTAGTAGCAAAACCCAGTAGAGTCGAAATATATTTATGACCACTCTTAGTTTTTCTATGTAAAGAGCCTATTACAGCCACTCCCACAAGCTCAAAAGGAGTTGATATAACTGGCAATGGGCAAAGTTGTGCTTTTTTTAATCTCCAGACATTCCCACAGTTTGAAATATATGGCAGGACTGGCAAAACCCAGGCCAACAGAACCTGTAGGTTAAACTTCATGTACTAATTCCAGCAATTAAAATTGATACTTCTTAGAAACCACAAGTTATTTTTGGGTTTCCTACACAGAAGAAAACTGTTTTATCATAGATAGTCTGTACAGGCGATTATCTATCAGCTGGTAGATAGAAGTCTCTATCTTTACCTCAAATTGTTTGACCTCTGAAGAAGGCCCCCGCGGGATGAAAATGTGTCAGGTCACTTGTATTTTTCCTTGTTTTCAGGTCAGTTGTACTTTGTAATGAGCATTGGGCCCTTATATGTTTTTAACTGTTTTTCTAATAAATACATGTATTTTTGTATATAATTATACACTAGGTTTTAAATATTGGCCCTTTATCAGGCTTCTTTCTTACCTTTGTGGTTCTTTGATTCCATGTATTGGGTCAAGTTTGTTTTCCCTTCCCTGTGTCTTAATGTACTTCAATGGATCATATTCCTTCAGTTACATTCGATGGGCCTTCATGCAACAGGTCTCTCTCTTTGTTCCCAATAGGCATTCTTGTCATTCGTTTTAGTACATCACTTCCCTCACAGAAACCACTCCCTTTGCCATCTATCTGCCATTATTTCCTTTGAAGGACTTTCAGGGAGGCTGGAATGACCATTTTTCAACCAAAATGACATCCAAAATTGTAGGAGAGTGGGTGTGGCCTGTCCTTTAAAGAACCCCCAGGCTTCAAGCAAAAAAGTCCTAAAGATAATCTATTTCAAAGTTTATAAACAACTAATATCTAATACATTCATACATATTCAATATGGTCCTTATATAGGACTCCTTAAACAGCTTAAATGCATTAGAATACAGCCAAACTCTCTTCCTGTACAGCCAAGGTCTTCTCTGAAGTGGTCAGTGTCTAATATATTCATACATATTCAATATGGTCCACCAAGAACTCCTTAAATACAATTCAATATATTTGAGTACAGCCAAACTCTCTTCCTGTACAGCCAAGGTCTTCTCTGAAGTGGTCAGTGTCTAATATATTCATACATATTCAATATGGTCCACCAAGAACTCCTTAAATACAATTCAATATATTTGAGTACAGCCAAACTCTCTTCCTGTACAGCCAAGGTCTTCTCTGAAGTGGTCAGTGTCTAATATATTCATACATATTCAATATGGTCCACCAAGAACTCCTTAAATACAATTCAATATATTTGAGTACAGCCAAACTCTCTTCCTGTACAGCCAAGGTCTTCTCTGAAGTGGTCAGTGTCTAATATATTCATACATATTCAATATGGTCCACCAAGAACTCCTTAAATACAATTCAATATATTTGAGTACAGCCAAACTCTCTTCCTGTACAGCCAAGGTCTTCTCTGAAGTGGTCAGTGTCTAATATATTCATACATATTCAATATGGTCCACCAAGAACTCCTTAAATACAATTCAATATATTTGAGTACAGCCAAACTCTCTTCCTGTACAGCCAAGGTCTTCTCTGAAGTGGTCAATGGCTAAAACATTCATAAATATTCAAGATGGTCCACACAGGACTCCTTAAATACAATTCAGTGTATTAGAGTACAGCCAAGCCCTCTTCCTGTACAGTCTCCTGAGTTGCATGATGGGATATGCACGGTTTCGAAGTGTCAGTGTTATTCCTAATCAGCTGAAATGTGTTGGGGTACATAGCATGAATAAAACTTATTCTCATGGCAACACTGTTCTGTTTCTTCATTCTTTGCGATCAAGCAAGACCAAAGAACTAAGGGCAGATGGAGGGAGTTCAGTGATTTCAGCAATGGAGGAAATGTTGGGAGAAAAGCTAGCTACAGAGATGGGAAAGAAATCTGAAGATTTCAGCAGTGGAAAAAGTTTGGAGGGACCTGTAGCTTCAGTGGGTTTAAATGTTTGGAAGTGACTAGACATCAAGGAGGGAAAGTATCATTGCTCCAATGCTATGCAAACTTTAAGATCCACAGCAGGCATGGATCAAAGGTGAAGCTTGAATTGTGTTTGAATTTTAGTTGAGGGCAGACAGATGCACACTTAGGGAGGAAGTGGAAGTCCAAATATTGGCTTGCTAGGTGGGATCACTGGGTGAAGCAAAATAACTTAAATAGTTTGAAGGAGATATCTGAGCAAGGGAATAACTTGGGTTTGGCTGGTTGAACAAAGGCTGAGCAGCAGCTTTTGACATTCCCTGGAAAACTGATTGAATGACAGGAGAAGTCTATAACATGAAGAGGGTTCTTGATCCAGGAAATGTGAGTGAATGACTCATGGCCAAGGATCTGAGGGATCTCAGGAGGCTTTAGAGAAATGGCTCCTAATCACAGTGCTCCTTGGAGCATGCCAGCAGCTGTGCCATTCCCATTTTGTGTGTTCAGAAAATTCCTCACAATTTGTGGTGCCCACCCAAATGCTGATATCAAACTGTATATCAAATGGGATATTTTATCAGAGCCTCTAGCAGCCAGTTCAGAGAACCTTTCATAGTGAGATGTGCAGAGGTATGGAGGGGACTTTTTTGCATGTAATGGTTAAAGAAGAGAACTTCAAATGGAGAAACAAGCAGACCTCAGTCTCTTATTCTGACTGTTCATGGTATGGAGTTCTTGGTGATCTACCACTTGATCACTCTTTTCTTATGCTTACAATTAGAATGATCAATTGATTTATTTGGGGCTTTAAAACAGGAATAAAAAAGAAAGTACCATGAATGTAAAAGATGTATTGTGCACTCCATTTGTACAAGCGAAAAAGAAAAGGAGGGGGGGAATGGATTGAGCGGACAGTGATGTTTTCCTTTGATGTATTTGAAACAAAGCGAGAAAAAGTTTTGTCTCTCTGGAGCACATTTTAAGAACTTTCTAAAAGTAAACAAAAAAGAAAAGATGTCGGAGCTGGGCAAAAGCGAGCGGAGAAGAAGGGAGGGACTTCCATCTGGGCGTTTGCTTGTGTGCGAGAGCCGGCTGTTGAATGTTTGGACTGTTTATGGCTGTGAATCCGACGGGAGTTTTGTAAAACGGAAAAGTTTGAATTGTGACAGCGAGAAGTGCCTGACAAGCGCTTATATAAGTCAACAATTGCGAGGAGGACCCATAGAGAGTTTGGGAGCGGATATAAAAGCGAAAATGAAATTAATACCATTCTCAAAATTGGGGACCTCCGGTAATGGCATGAAAAGAAGAGGATTTATAGTGCATGAACTGAGAGTACCAGCACGCAAAGAAGCGGTTCTGAATGTGCCCAGAAGAGGCTTTTTTATTAACAGAAACTCAAAGGAACATTACTAACATACTAACAGAGAACTTCATGTGACCGGATTAAAAAAAAGAAGTTTGACAACACACAGAAGAAGCCCAAGAAGATTAATTGGACATTACTAACAGTTTAATTTACCAGTTTATATATCACTCAGCTTTCTCTTTCCCCCACTGTCTACCCTTCCCATTTCTTCTTTTAAGCGAAATACCTCCCCTTTTTAGGGGAGTCAATAAAACTTTTATTTTAAAAAAAAAGATGTATTGTGCATTTGGAAGCATTGATTTCAAAGGAAAGCACTTTGCAATCCGTTTGGGACTCACAAAGCATTGATTTCCCAGGGGAGCAAATAATTTATTTTGCAACTGTTCATACAATCTGAACATCTGGTGATATTACAGTCAAGAAGAAATAACAAAGTACTAAATTTTACACGAATAAAGGAGGGGTAAAAGTCACATTAAAAACTCAGTTAAAATTTGAGAAAGGGCCAAACTCAGACATTTGGATAATGATTTTGGCACTCTAAACACAAACAGAACAGACAATTAATAAGCTTTTGAAAGCACATCTGTGAATGTGCTATTTGATTCCCTAAGTAGATAGGCTACATTTAGTAAAGATTGTAATGAGGACAGAAATGCTCCAGAAGAAAACATACACCTCATGGCCTAAACACTGCTGATTCCAATAGGATATATCCTTGGGATCTACCAGGGCTCTTTTTGTAGCAGGAACTCCTTTGCATATTAGGCCACACACCCCTAATGTAGCCAATCCTCCAAGAGCTTACAGAGCTCTTCTTACAGGAGCTACTGTAAGCTCTTGGAGGATTGGCTACATTAGGGGTGTGTCGCTTAATATGCAAATGAGTACCTGCTACAAAAAGAGCCCTGGATCATCCATAAAATTTAATTATTTCTTTTTATTAGCTGTCCTTTTGTGTTCAGCTCTGGTCTGAGTAGAATGACGTAGCATTTTGGGGAAAAGATGCATCCTAGTAGCCCAGCACTGGAGGTTAAGATGCAGAAGATCTCCACAGCCACCATGGATTTCCCCTTGGTGCTCAAATAGGTCGGAACGAAGGACATCCAAACACTGCAAAAGACCAACATGCTGAAGGTGATGAACTTGGCTTCATTGAAAGTGTCTGGTAACTTCCTGGCTACAAAAGCCACAGTGAAGCTGATGATGGCCAGAAAGCCTAGAAAGCTCAGGACACCGTAAAACATAGTGACTGACCCTTCATTACATTCCAGCACAATTTTCTCAGTCACAGAATGCATATCAAAATCTGGGAAGGGTGGAGACATTGCCAACCACGCAGTACAAATAATAGCCTGTATAAGGGAACATGAAAGCACAATGGTATTTGACAGCTCTTTCCGTACCCATCTCCTCATTCTGGACCCTGGCTTTGTGGCCATGAAAGCCAGAACCACAATAACTGTTTTGGCCAACACACAAGAAACAGCCACTGAGAAGATGATGCCAAAAGCCGTTTGTCGAAGGAGACAGGTCACTTTCTCAGGCTGACCAATGAACAGCAAAACACAGAGGAAGGAGAGCAGGAGGGAGATGAGGAGAGTGTAGGTGAGGTCCCGGTTGTTGGCTTTGACTAAGGGAGAGTCCCGGTGCTTAATAAAGATCCCGAGCACCAAAGCTGTGATGAAAGAGAAGGAAAGAGCAAGAGTAGCCAAACTGATCCCCAGAGGTTCTCCATAAGACAAAAAGCTGAAGTCTTTTGGCAGGCATAAATTCTGGTCTTTGTTTGAATACTGACCTTCAGGACACCGAGAACATTCATTTAAGTCTGAAAAACAAAGCATCCTTTTTGTACATGCATGTTCTCTGCAGAGTTCAGTGCAATGTGCAAGGGTTTTTAGAGTGCCACTCAGCTAACGTCAGATGGCTAAGTATTCTGTCCTTACCTGTAGCAATACATGGAAGAATTTAGGCTCAGTGGTTCCCCCAAAGCACACAAGTTTTCCCTATATGATTCTCCCTCTGCTCTAATTATTACAAACTACATTGTTTCCTCCAGAAATTCTGAATATGCTGTACTTTCTCCCCACCCCCCCAGTCAACCGAGGTATTCTTTTGTAAGTCCACTGGTATATCTGGGCATCTTTCCCTTTGCATTAATGAACACTGACTTGAGGAGAAATGCATTCAGCATTAAGGACCGTAGCCTGCCATCCCAACAACACTTTCCTGGAAATAAGCACACTGTTTTGGATCACTGTAATGGTCTATATGTATGTGTGCATATTGAATTACAATCAATGTAACTGATAACTGAAATCTCTTACCTTTTTCATTTGAAATCTTCCCTGCTGGACATGCAAGGCAATCATAGCAGCAAAAAGGCTTCCCTTCCTTCTTTGCCCTGCTAAAACCAGCGTGGCAATCGTCATTGCAAACAGAAAGTGGTTGCACCTAGCACAAATAGAAGACAAATGGACTTGGCATGGCATGATGACATGACCTCTAGAGAATATTTGGAGTGCAATGAATGGTTGAAAGTTCTATAATATGGAGACTCTTATAACAATGTGGTACGATGGGTACAGTCCTTGGGAGTCTTTCTCTTTCCACTGCGAAAGAACATCATAATATTTGATTGCATGTTTCTAGCAGTGGGTTTGAAGGACAGTTAAGGGACCTTCCTGGTCTAAAGTTTTCCTAGCTCAGCAATATGCTTTCTGGATGAGGTGATTTATATGATATGAATTTTTTGATGGATACTGCCAATGGCATTGCTCAGGGGGACTTCAGTGTTGATGGTGAATGGCTATGCAAATGAATTGTTGTACTCCATAGCATCTAGAAACCTGCCCCAGCCCAGGTTGTACTAAGTAGCAGTAATAAAAAGGGACATATGTCATCGAATCACAAAGTTGTAACGGGCCACACAGGCCATCTAGTCCAACCCTCTGCTCAATACAGGACCAAACTTCAGTATACCTGGCAAGTGTTTGTACAGACACTGCCTAAAGACTGCCAATGAGAGGGAATCACCACTTCCCTAGGCAACTGATTCCACTGTTGCATGACTCTTTCTGTAATTTTTTTTTACAGATTTACTATGCTGCATTAGGCAGCATACTGGTGATCTGGTAGGAAGCTGCTAACTATTACTTTGTATTGTATATGACATAATCTACTAAACACCTGGGTTCAGATAGTTGTACCTTGCTACACTGGTGCTTGACCCCTTAAGCTAGTTCACCCCCAAAGCCTTGAGGGGCATATAGATTTCTCAAATGCTATCCAGGTGGGGTGGGGCTGTAGACTTTCAGTACCCATTGTGTTGATTTGGACTGGCTATAGAACGATTTTAATTCATTGCAATTGTTTTCATTTTGTTGTTTGTAGTTTCTGTATATTTTAGTCTATTGTTATTCTTTAAGCTACAGTGAATACTTAGAAAAGTGGAACAAAGCTGAGTTAAAATAACATCTTCCATCTCAAGGCTTTGTCCAGTGTTATATGTCATGAAAACATTCAGAGAGATGATACCATAATATACTGCCTTGTGATGGAATCTGTCATGTGTTGGTTGGTCAAACTATGCTCATTCCTCAGGATATAGCGACATTAGGTAATGTTTTTTCTGTGCTCCTTCTACCATGTTTTCCCGAAAATAAGACACTGTCTTATATTTATTTTTTCTCAAGAAGACACACTAGGGCTTATACCACAAATGCATAGAAATCCTGCTAGGGCTTATTTTTGGGGTAGGTCTTATAATCCCTTTCCTCTTGAAGGCATACAAAAGATCTTCATGCCAGAACAACCAAATCTTGTGTATTTTTCTTCATGCCAGAACAACCAAATCTTGTGTATTTTTCCCCAAAAGTTTGCTAACAACATTTAAGGAGAAAATGATTGCTCAAATGAAACTCCCCTAATGAACACAATGAAGAAAGAGCAATTTTCTCATATGACCAAGTTACTTCTATTTTAGTATTGTAGAAAACCACTTGACATATCCCAGACCATACACACATCATACCTGGTTGAACACAGTAGGCCATTCGATTGCTTTCTCATGAATGAGGAGCATTTTGTCTGGGGGAGCTTTTGAGTCTGTCTTGCCCACTTTGACTCGACAAAAAGACTGGTTTGGGAATGTGACCCAGTTGATAATATCAAATTCAGTGACTAATTCCCCATTTTGGTTAAAGGAAATCCTTTCCCCAGCAGTGTTGTTGAAAGAAAAACTTCTCAGAAAGTGGTGGAGCTAAATGGGGAAGAGAGGGGTAGAATTGGTTCATAAGGATGAATAAAATATGGAAATACGTAACAGGATGACACATTCTCAAAAATAAGAACTTGTGTTATTTTCCCCTGTGAAGCGACTCCCGGCCACAAACCTGGAGCCTTACAAAATTTATTACATTAAAATAAAGAACTCAAGACAGATACAAATCAGAAAACCCTAATGGCTGCTTTAAGAACTACCATATAGGAGGTCTCACATGGCAGGGCAACATACTGTCAAGCTATAGCTGAGTTATAGTGACCATGTAAGGGCTTTCAAGGCATGGGGAGAACAGATGTGATTTGTAGTTGTCTGCCTTTGCATTGCAACCTTTAGCTTCCTTTTTTTGACTCCCTTCAAGGATTAACCAAGGCCAACCCAGCTTAAGTTCACAGATCGAATGAGATCCAACAAGCCTGGGCCATCCAGGTAAATTTGAGCCCCATATGTCCCCTTCCCCTGTAAAGTGGTAAAACTATACAAATTTATATGCTGCTTTAACCATCCTAGTTGGTAAGAAAGAGGAATTAAACCTAGTTTAATGAACAAATCAATTTAAACATAGAAACCTACCATAAGACCTATAAAGCTTTTTAATGCTACAGCCAGTGAATCTGCAAAGGACAACATTTCTGAAAGAGCTGTATTATAGAAAGGATCAGTTATACGACCTCTTTTGGGCTAAAGAGAATATTGGCAATGATAGTCAAGAGCCCAGACATCATATACTGGGTAAGGTGATAAAGTGTAGTGTGGCAAACCGGCTTCAGATCTGCCTGGATTGGCACCTCTGTCTTCGAACTGTGCTTCAGACAGAGACACAACAGCAAAAACAATCCAGGTCATGTATTTTCTCCAGTCTAAAACACATAATTCTTTATTTTGACATACACTTCCTTTACTGAAGATGGGACCAGATTGCTAAAATGTGGGAATCGATCGGAAGCCCCGTCACGTTTGCACTTTAGACGCAGCACAGATTTTGTTTGTCTTCTCATAAATTTTCCTTGGACTCTTCCTTTGTGAGGGTTTTCTGTGTGCTATTTTGATACTGGATGTAGATAACAATACTTTTGTACTGAAGGTCTCATATGAAATATTGGAAATAACCAATATATGACAATAACACTTTGAGCATACATACAGTAATCATTTTTATTTCTTGCCTTTATTGTAATAGTGCTGTATTTCACAGTGGTTGTTTTTGCTGTTGTGTTGTCTACACTGTGATTCCTCTGGTAGTGTTCTTCAGACATAGGGATCTTTCACACATGCTAAATAATGTAGTTTCAATCCATTTCAGTAACTGTTTGCAAGTGGATTCTGCCATTTCACACAGTAAAATCCAGCTGCAAAGTTCATTGAAACTGTATTGAAAGTGCATTATTCAGTATGTGTGAAAGTGCCCATATACAGCAGAAAAGATAGTTTGGCAGCTGTTTTATCCAAGCGCTAAATGGATAAGAGCACCATGTACCTATTGGTTTACTTAGACTTGTCATCAGTGTTTGAGAAGTCAGTTGTAGTATCTTGGGAGATCAACTGCAGCAAGCATGAAGTGTACAGCTTTTACGGGGGTTCTGTTCTTTCCTGAAGAGAGCACCAATAATTTCTTCCATTGCAGAAGTGTGAGGTGATTGGAACATATTTGTAGACACCCTCCAGGGTTCAGCTTGTCTCATTTTGCTCTGCAATATTTAGGTCAAAGTATTCTAATTGGGGGTAATGAAAACCTAGATTATATATCCATTCCTATCATTTCTTTATCTAAAGTTCTAGAGGTTCCTCTGGATGTCCGGAACCAGTACATTCAAGCTTTGCTTCAAGTGGCTGAGGGTGACCAAGATGAAATGGAATCCCTGACAAGTTGTTGAGGGTAGGAAATTATATCTGCGAAAGTAAGCAAAGACACTGAGGGGTGCTTTTGGACCCATCCTTGCTAATAAAGAAGCAGGTTCAGCATGGTTTCTGTAAGGGAAGATCTTGTCTCACTAACCTGTTAATGTTCTTTGAGGGGGTGAACAAACATGTGGACAAGGGGGATCCAATAGATATTGTTTACTTTGACTTCCAGAAAGCTTTTGATAAAGTTCCTCATCAAAGGTTCCTAAGTAAGCTCAAAAATCATGGGATAAAAGGACAAGTCCTTTTATGGATCAAAAACTGGCTAATTAATAGAAAACAGAGAGTGAGTATAAATGGGCAATTTTCTCAGTGGAGGGAGGTAAGCAGTGGGGTACCGCAGGGATCAGTACTTGGTCCACTGCTTTTTAACTTGTTCATTAATGATGTGGAGTTGGGAGTAAGCAGTGAAGTGTCTAAATTTGCGGATGATACGAAGTTGTTCAGGGTGGGGAAAACCAGTGAGGATTGTGAGGCACTCCAAAGGGATCTGTCAAGGATGGGCGAGTGGGCGTCAACATGGCAAATGGGGTTCAATGTGGTCAAGTGCAAGGTGATGCACATTGGAGCCAAAAATCAATACACATTGATACACTGCCTTCCCTCCCATGCCATGATCTCAAGCCAAACTGGGCTTGGGAATCAGGGAACCCAAACCTGGCTTAGAAAATGTAACTTGCAGTTTGGTTCTCAAGGCTGCTGTGTGTAGCCAACACCCATGATACGCTGGTAGCTTCAATAATAGGTTTCCATATTGCTTCCAACTGTGAGGCAACAGTTAGAGCACCGATACACACTGAAAGATTAACACCCACAACCACAAGACCCAAGAGAGGTCCCTCCTTAACAGGCCTTGAGCACAAAACAGAAACTAGTTCTGGAGGGATGACTTAAAGCTCTACACACATGCAAGGGAGTTATCTTACAGTATGAACAGTATAAAAGGGGTTCAGGTAAAAATTAGGCAGTCAAGGGCCCCGGTCACACGGAGCAGAGATTGAACTGGCAGAGACTGATCAAGAGAGAGATCTTGGAGTTGTAGTAGATAACTCACTGAAAATGTCGAGACAGTGTGTGACTGCAATAAAGAAGGCCAATGCTATGCTGGGGATTATTAGGAAGGGTATTGAAAACAGATCAGCCAATATAATAATGCCCCTATATAAATCAATGGTGAGACCTCATTTGGAATACTGTGTGCAATTCTGGTCACCACACCTTAAAAAGGATATTATAGCTTTGGAAAAAGTGCAGAAAAGGGCAACTCAAATGATAAAAGGGTTGGAACACTTTCCCTATGAGGAAAGGTTAAAGCACTTAGGGCTCTTTAGCTTGGAGAAACGACGACTGAGGGGTGACATGATCGAGGTTTATAAGATTATGCATGGGAAAGAGCAGGTAGAGAAAGAGGTACTTTTCTCCCTTTCTCACAATACAAGAACCCGTGGGCACTCCATGAAATTGCTGAGCGGTCGGGTTAGAACGGATAAAAGGAAGTACTTCTTCACCCAAAGAGTGATTAACACATGGAATTCACTGCCACAGGAAGTGGTGGCGGCTACAAGCATGGACAGCTTCAAAAGGGAATTAGATAAGCATATGGAGCAGAGGTCCATCAGTGGCTATTAGCCACAAGGTATAG
>NW_015172686.1:37178-59908 GCF_001447785.1 Gekko japonicus
ATAGGGGCTCTGGGGCAAGTGATGCTCTATCTTCTTGGTGCTTGGGGGGGGGCAACAGTGGGAGGGCTTCTAATGTCCTGGCCCCACTGGTGGACCTCCTGATGGCACCTGGTATCTTTGGCCACTGTGTTGGACTAGATGGGACTTTGGCCTGATCCAACATTGGCATCTCTTATGTTCTTATGTTGGCACAGAAACTGCGAAAACATTTTAACTCATAAGTTATCTCCCTCGTTTACGCTGATGAATTAGCTGTGCTTATCTATGCCTTGCAGCCCGAGACAAAAATGAGCCAAGGTTTTGGAACTTGGTGTCTCTCGGTATGGGAAACACAATGCCCTTGATTGAAGCCCAGATCAGCACCCAGGACTGGTTTTCCCACTATCGTCGAGTTTTTGATAGTTATACCAAGATGTCTACCACAGTTGAGCCTCTTCAACCAGTGCATAACACAGCAACCCACTATTCCAGTCACTTTCTTCTCAGCATGCTCTCTACAGAATGCTTCTCAGACTATTACAGGGAATTAAAGTCACTGTGCAAATTACATGGTAGGGAGTTTAAAAGCCATGTTCACTCCACACATTCAAAGAGCTATTAAGAGTCTTTTCAGACAGTGTTTCTTGGAGGTTGATGGAAATTTACAGCCATAAACTGACCCTATGACTGCATTATTTGGTGGAGAGCAATGCTCCCTCTAAGCTGTGGTGTCTTGTGAGCCAAAATTTTACTTTGTGAGCTACTGGCATTAAAGTTACGAGTGAGCGATTTGGCTACTGCATCTGGAGCCATCCTTTCTGAGCTAAGACAAAAATATGTGAGGCAGAGACTAAAAAAAACTGAGTTAGGTCACACTAACACAGCTTAGAGGGAACACTGGTTGAGAGGGATGATGATGATGATGATGGCATCTGTTCAACTGCAATAGGATGCTTTATAGTGATGGAAATTGTCAGAACTAATTTTGTGCTGGAATGTCCCAGTGAAGGTTTGCTTGTTTGCCATCTCTCATTCCTAGGAGACAGCAGGCACAAAAAATTTAAGCCAAAAATACATTTAACAAATAAGTGAGTATGATTAGAATGTCACCTGCCACCACTCTTGATCCAGAAGATTCCATCGCCCACCAGGTACGGTTGCTCTGTATTTGAATCTGGAGGACCACATGGCCTGCAAAGCATGGACCACAGCATAGACACCGTTATAGATGCTGTAGCTGTGGGCAGCTGTGATTGTTTCAAAAACAGGTATAGGAAGATCCTTCAGTTTCTCCTCTCCAGTACAGATTTCCCCACCCTCCGCATCTATTGTGTTGTTGGAGAATGAACATAGAAACGCCTGTTGCCAGAATTGTCTGATAAAGCCATCCTCTTTTTCAGAGGTAAGACTTTTGTCCTGGAGAAATTTCTGGAATCCTGAGAGCTCCGCTGAGTGAACTGCAAAGGATAGGGCACCATGGACAAAAGCGATGTCCCAGTTTCTTTGAAAGGGTAGTGAGGCAAAGTCCATCTGAGCTATCAAAATCCAGATTTTACCTGTTGCCTTAACTGGTATATCCTCAAGTTCCGGGAGACGGAGGAAGTATCTTAAAATTATCATGGTGTGAATTTCACCATGTAGGACCAAAACTTTGGCAGTGCTTCCCATGACAAGTTTGTATGTTTCAACCCCCCCGGCCAACATTTCAGAAAATTCACTGGAAAATATTGGTGGTGGCATTGCTGCTACAAAGTCAAAGCAAATGCCATTTTGAGATAGCATAGGAACCATGTCCTGTAGAAATCTTTCTCCAGTCTCATCGCTCAGATAAATCATCCCAATCCATGTCCACCTGAAATACAGCAATAAATGCAGAATCCCCAAATTTTGATGGGCCTGATTTGGGAACATATGGTGGAAGAAAACAGATTGTGTTTTGTTGTCCATCTTTGGTGCAGAACCATAAGATATCTAAGCACAGAAGAATAGGAGACATTTCAAAACAAATTTGGTTTCCACATGAATGTATAATTTGGCTTCTCACATAAAGTCACTGTTTGCAGTAATGGCACACAGAGGGTCTACAGTTTATATCATTGCTACACACAAAAACTCTATCACTTCATTTTGTATGTTAATTCCTCTCCCTTGAAGCTGCCCATGATAAGTACCTATCTTTACAGTAATGCAAGTTTTGGTCTCCACATGTAAAAGACAAGAAATTTCATTCTCCCTTTCATGCACCTTACCTGTGGGATCTTGTAGATGCAGAGAATGGCTGCTGTGTAGAGACAGATGTCAGAGTTTGGTCCAGTGATGACTGCAACTAGATTGCTCTGGGCATCACACTTGTAGTTGGGAATGAATCTGCCTTGTGTGGAGAGAAGTTCCATTGAGGCCAGATAGGTCCAACCTGCACTGAAATGGCTGTTGTAGATATTGAAGCCCAGAGTGATGTTGGGTAAGATCTGGGAGTTTTCATTGATTTCCTTTACAGCAAAATCCAAGGCTAGGATGTGCTGGTAGTTCTGAGTGAGAAACCTGCAATAAAGGCAGAGAACTTCAAGCTGAAAGGGAAGGTTTCCTCTTTCTGATTCCAGCCCAGCAAAATTTGTATCAGTAGCTATCTTTAACCAAGACACCAGAAAGATGACACACATTGGCCGAGTTCAGACTGGCAGTTTGCCCCAATATAGGCATGTTTCAGAAATGTTCCACATCCGGATTAAAGGGGCCGTTCACACAGGCACATCTGTCCAGCGTTTCCCAGTCATACTCAACCCGTCTTGAAACGCTTCCCTCCTGAGTTTAGGTGAAAGTGGTATCAAACCCTGGAAAGCATGATTATCCCATGTCCATCCCGCACCAACAAAGTGTGAATGCCGAAAGCCGCATTTTTCTTGTGCCCTTATGCGCATAAGCACATATCTCCAGATTACCAAAAAGAAAGCCGTGCCTTACAGTTGTGCCTCCAGGCCAACAGTGTGAACGCTCCCTTGCTCCTCCTCCCGGTATGCTCTTGCATCGGTCGTTGCAGTGTGAACGGTAAAACCCGGAACAGTTTGTTCTGGGTCTTTTTTGCCATGACTCCCTCCCGCTTCAAACTACCAGTCTGCACTCGGCCAAAGAAATGAAGAGTCATATCTGAGAAAATATACTGTGTAAAATACATCAATACTCTGAAAAGAACGAGAATATCCTTTCCCCCAGGAATGAAGGCATAAATATTCTTTCAACAATAAATACATATCTAGTCCAGGCATCAAAAGACAGACGGAAGGAAGGAAGGAAGGAAGGAAGGAAGGAAGGAAGGAAGGAAGGAAGGAAGACGTATATATGTGCTCGCTTCGGCAACACATATACCAAAATTGGAACAATACAGAGACATGTATATATGTTTATAGCAATCAGATTAATTCCCCCCACCCCTTCAAACTGCATATCTGCTCCTTAACCAGTAGAATGGAATACTGAGTTTCTCCTGGCAGAATAAAGTATGATAGAGGAGACCTCATTCTGCTGTACAAACCTTGAAAAGTGGCTGATACAATGCATATAAAATTATACTAGAAAGTATAAAGGGACAAGTCAACACCTAGGCTTGGAAAGCAACAATCGAGAGAGAGAACAGAACACAGGCCCAGCCTTTCTCCCCCCCTCTAAATCTCAATCAAATCTATGTGCACAATTTGGTTAAAAGACCACTTTCTTACATAAATTCATTGAAGAGTTCCTCAGATGGACGATTTTCAAATGTTATTGGATGTGAATCAATGTAGATCTGCGACGTGATGCCAGCAATGATGAAGTCCCCTGATTTATAGTATTTGTGAAGGATAGGAAGAGGCTCTGTGATGGGGCACAGAGGAACCTTACACAGTGCCAAAGGGACTAACCCTAATGCCAGCACCACACACACCACCATCCTGGGTGAACATTTCCTTCCTTCAGCTATTCTGACAATGTTTTCAAGTGTTCCTGAGTATCCCAACATGGATGATCATGCCGCTAACTGTAATCTCACCTTTTACTGACTCAGAACTCAGACTGATGGATCCCCCTGCCCTGAACGTTTCAGGGAATATTAATAGCATCCTTCAGTATGGATACCAGTTTTGCTAGGGCCCATTGGCTTCCTCTAGGAACATGAAACAGACGTAGAACTAATGGTGGTGATTTTGTTAATTGCAGGGTTGATGATAATCTACCAAGACATATTGCAGGGGGGGGAAAAATCCCATCCTGCTGTCCTTTCCCTCATATGGATTTTTTAAATTGTTATTATTATGTGTACAAGGAAGCGCCTACCTGTCCCAATGAACTGGTGCTGGGCTCTCTCAAGATCAGCTCTTCTGAACTGGACTATATGATCCCTTTAGTGTTGCCAGTCCCCTGTTACAAGCAGGGGATCTCTGTGCTCGGAATGGCCATGGGAGGGGACTGCAGTGGCTGCAGACTTACCTAGAGGCTGTTTCGTGGTGTCAGGGCTGGGTACCAGGAAGTGAAAGGACTGCATAGTCCTTCCAGTTGCATTTCCTGGTGACTGTGGGGTGGGGTTCAAGCACCTTCCATGTCATCAAAGGGACTTGTGGGATGGGACCTCTAAGCCAAGTTGACATGACTTAGAGCCTCCTGCATCTTCTTTCTGTTTACCGGTGCAATCCACAGGACTGTCCCACTTGAGATGCTACTAAGGATATTATACTTCCACTTGATTATTTTCCCCCATTACAAAAGTCATAAACCATGAGCCATTACACATGAAAGGGGAAGCCTAAGATTTTGCTACCAGAATTAAGATGTATAACATCCTTTATTGGCATCTCAAAGGGGACAGTCCTGTGGATTTCACCAGCAACCAGAAAGAAAATGCAAGCTGTCAAGACCAGATGAAGACACACTGAGACCCTAAGCAATGTCAAGCTCCTCTAATCACCACCAAGTTATTAATTGTTCATTGTTGACTGCAGGGTTGATAGAAAGGGGGACTTTCTATGTATTGGTCTTTGTCAGGGCAGTAGGTCAAGATGGGTAGCCCTGTTAGTCTGTCTGTAGCAGATCAAGAGCCTAGTAGCACCTTAAAGACTGTCATGCCCCACCTTCACCTTTCACTGGTATTACCCCCATGCTGTGGCACAGGGGTGCTGGAATCATAGCATCATAGAACCGTAGAGTTGGAATGGACCTCGAGGGTCATCTAGTCCAACTCCCTGCACAATGCAGGAAATTCACAAATACTTTCCCCTCCACACCCACAGTGACTGCTGTTCTATGCCCAGAAGATGACAAAAAACCTCCAGGATCCCTGGCCAAAGTGGCTCAGAGAAAAATTGCTTCCTGTCCCCAAAGTGTCAATCAGCATTTCCCCGGGAGTGTAAGAAAGGGCCACAGGAACTAAGCACTGAGGCAACCTTTCCTGGCCTCCCTCTCATGATATGCCTAAATGGCCATCTAGCCTCTGTTTGTAAACCTCCAAAGAAGGACAGCCCACCACTTCCTGAGGAAGCCTGTTTCACTGAGGAACCACTCTGTCAGGACGTTCTTCCTAATACTTAGCCGAAAACTCTTCTGGTTTAATTTCAACCCATTGATTTTGGAGTGCCCCCCACTGCTGTCTTCTCCTTGGGAGCGCAGTTGATTAAGATGGCAATCAGATGGCGTGATTATAGCGCTGTTGACATGCCTCAAATATTACCTGGATTTATTTATTCCTCAGTGACACGATCAGACACACAGTGCTCACCCCACGGTCTGTCCTCCAGACACTCATCGGTGCGCGGGTTTTGTTGTTTTTTTAAAAAAATCCTCACTTGTGCATGTGCATGAGTGCTTATTCGTGTACTTCCATGTCCACTGCCTTCCCTTCTGTGTGCCCCACCCATGTACAGCAGCACTTGCCATTTCAGGCCCCACTGTATTCGTCATGTTTTTCTTCCCCCTTTGATGGGACCCTGATGCATTTGTCATGCCTCACTCCTCCCTCAGACGAGGTCTTGCCATTCTGTGCACACTGCTGGCTTGTCTCTCTGCTTAGATTGTTTCATACAGCCAACTGATATGTGGCTTGATGGCCTTTGGCCTTTTCAGTGTGGCTTCTAGCCCCTTCAGCACACTAAGTTGCTTTTGGGGCCCTGGGTTAAACCATGGCACGGGGAGGGACCCAGAGCTTCCTGCAGGGTTGTGAGGGTTTATGGTGGTGTCGAAAGTGTCAGAGTGAGGGCCAGCAATCCCCATGGCTGGACAAAGACTAACATTCGTGGCAAGGTATGAGTTTTCATGAGACGATGCTCACTTCTTCAGATGTGGGGTCAGTGTTATTGATTATTTTATTCTATCACCCAGTTTGTTCAGTTTGATTGATTCTTTGGAAACAACAGAACATTTGAGCAGTGACCATTTCCTTCTCCAGTTAATCTTAATTATTTCAGGTTGTAAATTCAAATTCAAATACCTTTTATTGGCATACAATATTAGAAGCATTTCCCAATAATACAATCCAAAAGAAATTATAAAATAGATAGTCATGGCTATGTCAGGCCTAACTCAAGTTGTCGCAAGCTAGATTTGACCATACAAAAGATGCCTGAATCATAAAATAAATTGGCATTCTAAACTTTTAAACTTAAGTTTTTAGACTTATAAATTAAGAATCATTAATATGATCAGGGTCACTCTTCCGTTTTATAAAACCAATGGAGAATTTCAGGTTGTAATGCTTTTGCACCTGTTTTCACTTTCCAACTAAATCAGAATTATGATAGACAGAGAATACTGGTTAATGATATAAAAATTTCCCCACAATTCATTCCTTCCTTCCTTCCTTCCTTCCTTGCTTCCTTCCTTCCTTCCTTCCTTCCATCCTTCCTTCCTTCCTTCCTTCCTTGCTTCCTTCCTTCCTTCCTTCCTTCCATCCTTCCTTCCTTCCTTCCTTCCTTGCTTCCTTCCTTCCTTCCTTCCTTCCATTCCCCCTCTCTTCCACTCCTCTGATCTATAGGTCTTAAGTAGTATTTGTCTAACATGGCTTGAAATATGAGGAAGAAAGGAAGAATTCAGGCCAGAGAGGGTTAATACATAAGCTACAAAACAGTATTTTCTTATATGTTGCCCAATATTTCATGCTCTGAAATAATTTTTTTGCCAAAACGTAAATTTTCTACTCTTAAATTGGCTGATAACTTAGGAACTAAAATATCAGCTGAAGACTCTAGCCAATGTAGTATCAGACGGCAGTGGTGTGCAGACCCGCTGATTTCTGGTGCGTGGCGGTGTGTCTCTGGGCTCCCTTGGAGTGGCAGGCATGGGTGATGTGGCCTGTCTTGCCACAGGCCCTGCAGGTAGTGTCTCGGAAATGGCAGGAGTGACCCTCATGGGCCTCTCCGCAGCTGGCACAGGGCATTGATGTGACAGTCTCCGCTGGACGACTGGTGGTGGCAGAAGTCATGGAGAATTGGGCAGCGAATCTGATGGGTCTCTTCTTCATCTGACGCCTCAAAAGCCGAAGGGGTGGAGGCCTGGTGTTCAGCAGAGGCCTGGCAGTCTCGCTTGGATTCCTTGAAGGCGGTGGCCTTGCTTAGCTCCTTTCCTAGTGTGAGGCCCTCATGGCCAATGAGCTTTCAGCATAGTTTTTCCTCTCGGATGCCTGTCATGAGCCAGTCGAGGAGGGTGTCATAGAGAGTTGAAAACTCGCATGTGAGGGCCAGTTGGCGAAGGTCCACCACGAAGTCGGCAACTGTCTCATTGGACTTTTGCTGATGCATGTACAAGTTCACGTGGCGCACCATCTTCGTGGGCTGAGGCACAAAATGGCCAATGAGCGCTGCAATGAAGGCGGCGTAAGTGTCTGCCTTGAGTGTGGTGGGCACAATGAGGCCCTGGATTAGCCTCAGGGTTGCGATTCCACGGGAACTGAGCAGGAGAGCCTTCTTCTCCTTGCCCTTGATGTCCTGGAACAGTATGAAGTACTTGAGCCGCTCCATCCAGGTTTCCCAAAGCTCTGGGTAAGCGGGGTCAGATTCCGGCAGATGTTCTGCAGTGGAAGCCATAGTCCTGGTTGCGATGTGATGCGCGTGGCACTGGAGCTGATATGCGGTGCAGTGCAGATGGATGCTGGGCTGGCTCAACCGGATCTCATCCTCATCGCCACTGTTAAATAGTGGGTTCCATGGATAAGCAGACCCCAAGTCTAGTGATCAGCTCTACTTTATTAGTGATTTCAGCAAGAACAAGACTGAAAACCCCAGGGAAGCAGCCCTGTTAAATAGCATGCAAAAGCCACACCCGAACACACCCCACTCCCAACGATAGGCTATTTACATAACATTACCTCTTGGCTGGTTACTTCCAGAGTCCTGGTGAGCTATTGTTCTTGGGCTCCAAGCTCAGCCTGTCTCAGGTAGAACAGTTGTGGAATGTTTCAGTCCCAATACATAACAAGAACCATATACAAAGTGAGAGGGACTTATAGTTTCAGTGGCTTTAAATGTTTGGAAGTGACTAGTCATCAAGGAGGGATTGGATAATTGCCCCAATGCTGTGCAAATTTCAAGATCCACAGCAGGCATGCACAGCAGGCATGCAAAGGAGAAGCTTGCTGGTTCCCTTTGGTGTGTTTGAATTGTAGTTCAGGGCAGACTTAGGGGGGAAGTGGAAGTCTAAATATGGCTATACTAGATTGTACGTATGCCAACCCCCTGTCTCTCGGGACAGGTAATTTACATAGCAATGGACCCCATGGGGTACCCCAGAAATCCATACACTAGGCAACTTTACATAAGTGAACACAAAGATGGACACCAGGACTGGCAGGCCCCATAATTATGCCTAAGAAGAATCCCTGGGAAGCACTTGCAATTTTGCTCTGACAGCTGTGATTCCCCCGCCCCTAGTCAACATCTACATACTCCGGACAATAGACTTGCCCTACCCAAGAGTTATTTCTTTCACTGATCATATCAACCTGATCTCCTTTCCTCCCCACATTTCCTTCACAATCGAACGTTCTGACTGCTATTACCTTCCCACACCCCAAGCCCAGGGGGCTCGTCAAGCAGTATTGTTTCCATTTTTATTAGTTTAAATTAGCAATCCATTAGTCCTTCACTCACTGGAGGAGTAATCAGGAACCCAACCCAAATTGCATTTTACTCCATTGTGTGTTCATGTCATTTGGGGCGCCTACCAATGTTCCCTCTAAGCTGTGGAATCTTGTGAACTACTGGCATTAAAGTTGTGAGTGAGCGATTTGGCTACTGTATAAATTAGTTTGCTCTGGAGCCAGCCTTCCTGAGCTAAGACAAAAATCTGTGAGCTGGAGGCTAAGAAACTGTGGGGTGGCTCACACTAACTCAGCGTAGAGGGAACACTGGTGCCTACCAACATGCAACCCCAGTATTCTGGGTGTCAGGGTTCCGCTTCACACTTGGGCCTCCCTGCCAGTCGCCAGGGTCACCTGCAGGCTGATGAGACCATGAGCCACTTCTCATACCCCCTTTTCCCCCAGGAGCACAGAAGTGTCAGATGTGGGTCAGGGAAAGGGTTACCTCACCACCCTTCTCCTACCCTGCTAGGTAAGGGTCCTCTCTCTCTCTCTGGCATGTGGCTGCTCCTTCTCCCCAGTCTCTCTCCTCCTCAATTTCCAAATTGTGTGCCTTATATCCTACCCCACTCCCCACTGCCTGCATCTAGCACCTCCCACCTCTTAGCCCCACCTCCCCTCTTAAGCCCTGACACCGTCCCAGGTGGGTGGGGTGTGGCCATACTGCACTGTTCCAGGAGGGGGTCGGTGGTGCTTCCTTGGGGCCCATGGCGGCTCTCCTGTCCTCTGGTGTGTTGGCCGTTGGCATCTTGGGCTGGCCTGGGTGGGGGCCATGGGGAAGCAGCTGAGAGTGGGCACAAGGTGAGGCCACAGTGAATGCTGCAACAGCCTCCCCTCCTGGCTTGCCAGCAATGGTGTGGCCTGCCTCCTCTTGGCTCTGTTGGAGGCTTCTGTTGTTTGGCCGTCTCATTTATTTGGCCCACTTTCAAGCCCCACCACTGCCACAAGTAAGGTTTAGGGCCTTGTCTTCAGGGCCAGGGGAGTTGCCTTCTGTTGCCATGTTAGGGGTCCCACCAGGGTTGTCTTCACCACCTGCCATCCGGGCACCAGGACACTGGGTTCTTCTCAGTGAAACACTGGTTCTTTTGCCATCTCTCCTTTTTCATGGACATCTTTAGGAAAGGAAGCTATTAACTCTACCTCCCAATTATCCTGCTCCTCTCTTTATTTTCCATAAATCTTGTATGTGTGTATCTTACATGTGTGCATCTTCTATGTTAAATTCCCTAAATACTCTTCAACAAAACATTCTCTATTTTACTCTTGGACTGATTATTAAGAGCTCTCATAAATAGAAAGATCCCCATAAAAATGGGTATGATGATCTTCCCTAGTAGGATGACCTCTTGCTGATGCCTGCCATTTAGCTAATTAACTCCAGAAACTGAAAGCAGAGTTTCAACTTCTTAAATCAAAGCAGGAAGGGGTAACAAGGTGAGATCACTGCGGAAAGCAGAATTACTTTGATAGTTCGATGGAGTTACCTGAGTAAGCAAAGAGCTCGGGTTGGACTGGTTGAACAAAGGCTGAGCAGCAGCTTTTGACATTCCTTGGAAAACTGATTGAGTTACAGGAGAAGTTTACAATATGGTTATTGGGTCCAGGAACTTTGAATGAATGATTCATGGCCAAGGGTCTGAGGGATCATGGGAGAAATGGCCCTTAAACACAGTGCTCCTTGGAACACTCCAGCATTCCAATTTTGTGTGTCCAGAAAATTCCTCCCATTTGCAATGCCCACCCAAATGTTGATATCAAATTGGGTATCAAATGGGATACCTTATCCAAGTCTTTGGCAATCTTTTCAGATGATCTTTCACAGTGACATCTGCAGAGGTACAGAGTGGACTTCCTTGCATGTAACAGTTTAAGAATAAAATTTAAATGAAGAAACAAGTAGACCTCAGTCTTTATTTTGACTGTTCACACTATGGAGATAAAATAGTTTTCTTGCTGACCTACCATTTGATCAGTCTTTTCTTATACATACAATTAGAATGAGCAATTGATTTCTTAGGAACTGGAAAATAGGAATAAAGAAGAATGCTCAAGGAAAGTTCAAGGAATGCAAAATATTTGCATTTGAAAATGCTGAGTTCAAAGGAAAGCACTCTGCAATACGTTTGGGACTCACAAATGCAATTATTTCCAAGGAGGTCTAATAATTTATCATGCAACCATTGATACATTCTGGAAATCTGGTGATATTAAAGTCATCAAGAAATAGCAAAGCACTAACTTTTACAAGTATAAAGGAGGAGTAAAACCCACAATAAAAAGTCAGTTAAAATTTTTAAAAGAGCCAGACTCAAGCTTTTGGGGAATGATTTGGGGCTTTTGGTAACATAAAAAGAAGTGACAATTAACAAGCTTTTGCAAACCCAGCTGTGAATGTTCTATTTCATTCCCAGACTAAGTAGATAGGCAACATTTATTGAAGACTGTAATGAGGAAAGAAATGCTCCAGAAGAAAAAATAGATGTCATGCCCTAACTACTGCTGATTCCAACAGGATATATTCTAGGGATATAGTCATAAGATTTAACCCTTTCTTTTAATTAGCTGTCCTTTTGTGTTCAGCTCTGATCTGAGTAGAATGATGTAGCATTTTGGGGAAAAGATGCATCCCAGTAGCCCAGCACTGGAGGTTAAGATGCAGAAGATCTCCACAGCCACCATGGATTTTCCCTTGGTGCTCAAGTAGGTCGGAACAAAGGACACCCAAACACTGCAAAAGACCATCATGCTGAAGGTGATGAACTTGGCTTCGTTGAAACTGTCAGGTAACTTCCTGGCTACAAAAGCCACGGTGAAGCTGATGATGGCCAGAAAGCCTAGAAAGCTCAGGACACAGTAATACATGGTGACGGACCCTTCATTGCACTCCAGCACAATTTGCTCAGTCACGGAATGCATATCAAAATCTGGGAAGGGGGGAGATGTCACCAACCACACAGTACAAATAGTACCTTGTAAAAGGGAACATGAAATGACAATGGAACCGGACAGCTTTTTCCCTACCCATCTCCTCATTCTGGACCCTGGCTTTGTGGCCATGAAAGCCAGAACCACAAGAACTGTTTTGGCCAACACACAAGAAACAGCCACCGAGAAGATGATGCCAAAAGCCGTTTGTCGAAGGAGACAGGTCACCTTCCCAGGCTGGCCAATGAACATCAAAACACAGAGGAAGGAGAGCAGGAGGGAGATGAGGAGAGTGTAGGTGAGGTCCCGGTTGTTGGCTTTGACTAAGGGAGAGTCCCGGTGCTTAATAAAGATCCCAAGCACCAAAGTTGTGATGAAAGAGAAGGAAAGAGCGAGAGTGACCAAACTCATCCCCAAAGGTTCTCCATAAGACAAAAAGCTTAAGTCTTTTGGCAGGCATAAATTCTGGTCTTTGTTTGGATACTGACCTTCAGGACACCGAGAACATTCATTTAAGTCTGAAAAAAAAAGAATCATTTATGTACATGAATGTTCTCTGCAGAGTTCATTGCAATTTGCAAGGATCTTCAGAGTGCTGCTCAGATGAAGTCAGACAACTAAATTTTCTGCCTACCTTGAATTATACTTGTAGGAATTCTTAGGCTCAGTGGTGCCTCCAAAGCATACAAGTTTTCCCTAGATGGTGGTGAAGTGCTTCCCACGCACACACTCTAAGTATTACAAACTACATTGTTTCCTCTAGAATTTCTGGATATGCTGTTCTTCTTCCTCCCCATCCCCCAGTCAACTGAGATATTATTTTGTAAGAGCACTTGCATATCTGGTCATCTTTAGTTTTTCATTAGTAACCACGGAACTGAGTAGAAAAGCGTTCAACATTAAGGATCTTAGGCGGCCATCCTAAGAACACTTTCTGGAAGTAAGCACAATTGAATTAAATGGGACTTACTTTTTGGTTGACATTTTTTGGATTGCTCCAAAGGTCTACATGCACATATTAAATTACACTCAATATATCCAGTGCTTCAATCTCTTACCTTTTTCATTTGAAATCTTTCCTGCTGGACATGCAAGGCAATCATAACAGCAAAACGGCTGCCCTTCCTTCTTTGTCCTGCTATAACCAGTATGACAATCCTCATTGCAAACAGAAAGAGGCTGCACCTAGCCCAAATAGAAGATAAATGGATTTGGCATGGCATGATGGCATGACCTCTAGAGACAATTTGGAGTGCAAGAGATGGTCGAACGTTCTATCGTCCTTAAGAGTCTCGTAGCAATGGGATGGGATGGTTGCAGTCCTTGGGAGAGTTTCTCTTTCCACAGTGAAAGGACATCATTAGCACCATTAGCTAGCAGTGGGTCTGAAGGACAGTTAAGGGACCTTCCTGTTCTGCAGTTTCCTAGCTCAGCAATATTTTCTCTGGGTGAGGTGGTTTGTGTGATAAGAAATTTGTGAAGGATACCACCTGTGTCATTGTGTGGGGGGACTTCAGTGTTGATGAATCTACCTTGTCTGGCTATATTCAGGAATTATTGTCCTCCAGAGCATCTAGACGACTGTCCCAGGTTGTACTAAACCCCACTAATAAAAAGGGATGTTTTGCAGATTTACTCCACTGCATTGGGCAACAGACTGGTGATCTTGTGGGAAACTGCTGACTATAACTTCACTTGTGAATATGTTACAATCTACTGAACAACCGAATTGGGTGCAGCTGTTGTACCTTGCTACACTGGTGCTTGATCCTTTAAGATGGTTCATCCCCTAAACCTTGTGGATCACATAAAGTTTCTGAAATGCTATACAGGTGGTGGTGGGGTTTCAGAGTTTCAGTGTCCATTGTTTTGATTGGACAAGCTATGGGATTAGTTTAATTAGTTGCAGTTATTTTAATTTGGTTGTTTGTGGTTTCTATATTTTTTATTTTATTGTTATTCTTTAAGTTACAGTGAATGTTTAGAAAAGTGGGACAAAACTGAGGTTTTAAAATTATACCTGCCATCTCAAGGCTTTGTTCAGTGTCCTATGCCATGAAAACATTTAGACAGATGAAACCATAATATGCTGCCCTGTGATGGAATCTGTCACATGTTGGTTGGTCAAGCTAATCAGGATACTGCTACACTTGGTAGTATTTCCTATGTGCCTTCTGTTTACCTGGATCAATATATTTATAATCCCTTTCCCTTTGAAGACACACAAAGTATCTTGAAGACAGGACAACCAAATGCACAATAAAGTATTGGTTTTCCCCCAAAACTTTGCACAACAAAATTTCAGGAGAAAATGAGGCTCAAATGATACTCCCCTAATGAATGGAACAAGCATAGAAGACAACTGTCATATGTGACCATTTTACTGCTATTTCAACATTACAACTTGATATATCCCAGAAGATACAGCAATCATACCTGGTTGAACACCATAGGCCATTCAATGGTTTTGTCATGAATGAGGAGCATTTTGTTGGGGGGAGCCTTTGAGTCTGTCTTGCCCACTTTGACTCTATGGAAGGACTGGTTTGGGAATGTGATCCAATTGATAATATCAAATTCAGTGACTAATTCACCATTTTGGTTAAAGGAAATTCTTTCCCCAGCACTGTTGTTGAAAGAAAAACTTCTCAGAAACTGGTGGAGCTAAATGGGGAGTGAGAAAGTAAAATTGGTTCATAAGGATGAATGATATATGGAAATATGTAACACATTCTCAAAAATATGAACTTGTGTTACTTTTACCCCCAGCCTCAACCTGGAGCCTTACGGAATTTATTACATTAAAAGAAAAAGTCAAAACAGAGACACACCAGAAAACACTAATGGCTGCTTTAAAAACTGTCATATAGGAGGTCCCACATGGCAGTGCAACATACTGTCAAGAAACAGCTGAGTGATAGTGACCACGTAAGGCTTTCAAGGCATGGGGTGAACAGAAGTGATTTGTAATTGTCTACTTCTGAATACCAACCTTTAGCTTCCTTGGTTGTCTCCCATCCAAGTACTAACCAAGGCCAATTCTGTTTAAGTTCACAGACCTAATAAGATCTGGCTTGCCATGAGCTATCCAGGTCAAGGTGAACCTTATATTCCCCCTTCCTCATATAGTGGTAAAACTGAAAATATCATTATGCTGCTTTAACCATCCCAGTTGGTAAGAAAGAGGAATTAAAACTAGTTTCATGAACAAAAGAATTCAAACACAGAAATCTACCATAACACCAATAAAGTTTTCTAATACTACAGCCAGTGAATCTGCAAAAGACAACATTTCTGAAAGAGCTGCATTAGAGAAAGGATCAGTTATACCACCTTTTTTGGGCTAAAGAGAATATAGGCAATGATAGTCAAGAGCCCAAACATCATATTCTGGGTAGGGTGATAGAGTGGAGTGAGGCAAAGCAGCTTCAGATATGCCTGGATGGTGCCTCTGTCTTTGAACTGTGCTTCAGACAGATATAGCAGAAAAGGTGGTTTGGCAGTTGTTTTATCTAAGTGTCAAATGCAAAAGAGCAGCATGTACCTATTGGTTTTCTTAGACTTGTCATCGGTGTTTGACAATTCATAGTGTCTTGGGAGATCAGCTGCAGTAACCATGAAGTCTACAGCTTTCAATGTGCTCTGTTCTTTCCTGAAGAGAGCTCAATAATCTCTTTCATCACAGAAGTGTGAGGTGACTGGGACATAATAGAGACCCTCCAGGGTCCATCTTGTCTCATTTTGCTCTGCAGTATTTAGGTCAAAGTGTATTAATTGGGAGTTGGCTGTAATGAAATCCTAGATGATATATCCATTCCTATCATTTCTTTATCTAAAGTTCTAGAGGCTCCTCTGGATGTCCTGAATTAGTACCTTCAAGCTTTGCTTCAAATGGCTGAGGGTGACCAAGATGAAATGGAATCCCCGAGAAGAAGAAGAAGATGGAGCTCACTGGGATGAGCCTGCCAGTTTTGGATGGGAGAGTAAGCAAAGACACTGAGGGATGCTCTTGGACCCATTTTTGCTAATGGAGAGACAGGTTGGCATGGAAACTGCAAGTGTCAGCTCGGCCTCTGGTTTAGCTGCCATAAGTATGGGGGTGGAAGGTTGGTATTTTAGGGCTGCGGTCACACGTAACAGAAGCCACACAAGTGAGACGGAAAACAGCCGGAGTTTCCGGGCGCGATCTCACCAGCACATCTGGGAAGCGTAGCACTCCCGTGGCTCAACCGAGGCTTCCAGCCGAAACTGCGTGGCAAAAAACTAGTACCTTGGAGGTACTAGTTTCCGGAAACTGCAGCAGGATTTTACCTAACCCTTGACTGGCTATAGGCCATCAAAGTCCCTCTTTGAATTATGTATGTCTGCCTTTCACGCATGCTTCTAGCCAGTCTTAACATAGAATGTGTGCACAGATGAACTGCCTTTACTGTAACCAATAAACTTTACTTCTTCAGATGAAAGTTGTTGGGAACTGATTGCTGCAGGGTCTGACAGAGAGCATGTCTTAACTCACAAGTTATCTCCCTAGGTTACTCTGCAGAATTAGCTATGCTGGTCTATGCCAGTGTAATCTCTGGACTGGTGTTCTGAGATGAAAGTTAAATGAGATTTCTCTGAAAATGACTAGGAAGCTTCATCTAGTGCTTAACACAGCAACCCACTGCTCCCGTCCAGTGTTCCCTCTAAGCTGAGTTAGTGTGAGCTAGCTCACAATTTTTTAGCCTCTGGCTCACACATTTTTGTCTTAGCTCAGGAAGGAGGGCTCCAGATCAAACTAATTTATGCAGCAGCCAAATCTCCTGCTCACAACTTTAATGCCAATAGCTCACAAAGTTGAATTTTTGCTCACAGGGCTCCATAGCTTAGAGGGAACATTGCTCCCGTCCCTTCCTTCTCAGCATGCTTTCCACAGAGTACCTTACAGCCCATTACAGGGAATTTAAGTCACTGTGCAAATTACTTGGTAGGAAGTTTAGAAACCACATTCACTCCACACTTCCAGGGACCTATTAAGAGTGTTTCAGACAGTGCTTCTTGGAGGTTGATGGAAATATACAGTCATAAACTGACCCCATCACCACATTATTTGGTTGAGAGGGATGATGATGATGATGATGATGATGATGATGATGATGATTATATTGACTGTTTGACTGCATTAGGATGCTTTATAGTGATTGAAAATGCAAGATTTCATTAAGTGCTAGATGGTTGCTGTGATGATTTGTATGCTAGCCATATCAGGTTCCTAGAGAAAAGCAGGTACAAATATTTTAAGTAATAAATACATTTAAGAAATAAGTGAGTATGATTAGAATGTCACCTGCCACCAGTCTTGATCCAGAAGATTCCATTTCCCACCAGGTATGGTTGTTCGGTATTTGAATTTGGAGGACCACATGATGTGCAAAGCATGGACCACAGCGTAGACACTGTTGTAGATGTTGTAGCTGTGGGCAGTTGTGATTGTTTCAAAAATAGATCCAGGAAGATCCTTCAGTTTCTCCTCTCCAGTACAGATTTCCCCACCCTCCGCATCTATTGTGTTGTTGGAGAATGAACATAGAAACGCCTGTTGCCAGAACTGTCTGATAAAGCCATCTTCTTTTTCAGAGGTAAGATTTTTCTCCTGGAGAAATTTCTGGAATCCTGAGAGCTCCACTGAGTGAACTGCAAAGGATATAGCACCATGGATAAAACTGATGTCCCAGTTTCTCTGAATGGGAAGTGAGGTGAAGTCCATCTGAGCTGTCAAAATCCAGATTTTACTTTTAGCCTCAACTGGTATATCATAAAATTCAGGGAGACGGAGGAAGGATCTTAAAATTATCATGGTCTGAATTTCACCATGTAGGACCAAAACTTTAGCAGTGCTTCCCATGACTAGTTTGTATGTTTCAATCCCTTCAGTCATTAGTTTTGCAAGTTCACTGGAAAATGTTGTTGCTGGCATTGTTGCTACAAATTCAAAGCAGATGCCATTCTGAGAAAGCAGAGGAACTATGTCCTGTACAAATCTTTCTCCAGTCTCATCATTCAGAGAAATCACCCCAATCCACGTCCACCTGAAATACAGCAATAAATGAAGAATTCCCAGATTTTGATGGACCATATTTGGGAACATATGGTGGAAGAAAATAGATTGTGTTTTGTTGTCCATCTCTGGTGCAGAACCATAAGATATCTGAGCAAAGAAGAATAGGGAAAGAAAGGGAAAGACATTTGAAAACTAAAATCAGGCTGAATTTATTCTTCATAACATATTACTGAATGAATAACGTGGCTTGTCAACTAAAGTCACTGTTTGCCATAATGTGAAAAAGTGGCTCTACATTCTTATGTCATTGCTACATACAAAACCCCCCATTAATTATGTATCATTTCAATTCATACATTCCAAAGCATGTAATGAATTCCTTTCCCTTGAAATTGCCCATGAAAAGTACCTACCTTTACAGTAATGCCAGTTTTGGTCCCCAAACCATATCTGAAAGACAAGAAGTTTCATTCTCCCTTCATAAACCTTACCTGTGGGATCTTGTAGATACAGAGAATGGCTGCTGTGTGGAGACAGATGTCAGAGTTTGGTCCTGTGATGACTGCAACCGGATGGTTCTGGCCATCACACTTATAGTTGGGGATGAATCTGTCCCGTGTGGAGAGAAGTTCCATTGAGGCCAGATAGGTCCAGCTTGCACTGAAATGGCTGTTGTAGATGTCAAAGCCCAGAGTGATGTTGGGTAAGATCTGGGAGTTTTCATTGATTTCCTTTACAGCAAAGTCCAAGGCTAGGACCTGCTGGTAGTTCTGAGTCAGGATCCTGCAATAAAGGCAGAGAACCTCAAACTGAAAGGGAAGGTTTCTTCTGTCTGATTCCAGCCCAGCATTTACTACCTATAGCTATCTTTAACCAAGACACCAGAAAGATGACCCATGTAGAACATGAAGGGTCATATTTGAAAAAACCCCAGCATGTATAATACCTCAATGCTCTGAAAAGATTAAGAATATCTTTACCCCCAGGGAAGAAGGAAATAAATACAAATCTATTCCATGGAGCAAAAAGAACAAAAAAAAAAGACATGCATACACATTCAGAGCCATCAGATTAATTTCCCCCCATAAACTGCAAATCTGATCCTTCACCAGCAGAATGGAATGCTGAGTATCTCCTGTCACAATAAATTGTGATAGTAGAAACATCATTCTGCTGAACGAATCTTGAAAAGTGGCTGACGTAACAGATATAAGGCTAAAATTATACTAGGAAGTATGAAAGGAGAAGTCAACACATAGGAACAGCCCCTGGACTTGGAAATCAAGAATGGGGAGAGAGAACAAAATACAGGCCCAACCTTTCTCCACCCCTCTAAATCTCAATCAAATTTATGTATACAATTTGGTTAAAAGACCATTTTCTTACAAAAAGTCATTGAACAGTTCCTCAGATGGACGATTTTTAAATGTTATTGGATGTGGATCAATGTAGATCTGGGACGTAATGCCAGCAATGATGAAGTCCCCTGATTTATAGTATTTGTGAAGGATAGGAAGAGGCTCTGTGATGGGGCACAGAGGAACCTTACACAATGCCAAAGGGACTAACCCTAATGCCAGCACCGCAAACACCACCATCCTGGGTGAACATTTCCTTTTGGACACCAATTCAGCTATTCTGACAATATTTTTAAGAGTTTCTAAGTACCCCGACTTGAATGATCATGCAGCCAATTGACATCCTGTCTTTCATTGACTCAGAGCCCCAAGTGATGTATCCTTCTCAATCCTCACCCCCTGCCGTGAATGATTCAGGGAATATTAATAGCATCCTTCGGTCATGGAGAATGGTTTTTCTAGGAGCTGTTGATTTTCTTTAGGAACATGGAATAGATAGAGACATAATAGTAGTGATTTTGTTAATTGCAGGGGTGATAATGATCTACCCAGATATACTGCAGGAAAGAAAAAACATCCTGATGTCATTTCCCTCATATAATTTTTTTAAAAAAATATTATTATTATTCATATAGATAGAGACATAATAGTAGTGATTTTGTTAATTGCAGGGGTGATAATGATCTACCCAGATATACTGCAGGAAAGAAAAAACATCCTGATGTCATTTCCCTCATATAATTTTTTAAAAAAATTATTATTATTATTCATATAAGGAAGCAGCCACGTCACAATGAACTGATGGGTGGGCACTATCATGATCAAGAACTCTGAGCTGGACTATGGGATCTCTGGTCTAAATAGCACTGGCCCCACGCGACCTGTATTGAATACAATCTTTTTTTCAAAGATGGTGATATACATACAAGGCATAAGGCACAATAAATCCTTTTTGTGAGAACCTCTTAAAATAGCCACATTTTTTCTAGGGTCCCATCAGAACTGAAATAGAGAAAAATATAAATATATCAATGGAATTTCATACATTCTTTTTTATATTATAAATATTAAAAGATCTCACCCCTTGCGACAAGAACACCTTTTCCTTAAAGTGCCTGTGAGCCTTTTCATTTTTGTTCCAATATAAAATCATTGGAGCTCTGTCCTCATTAAAATCCCATAATTTACAGCAGTCGTGACATTTCTGACAATGTTTTAAATTTTAAGTATCCGTGCTCATCAGTCTCCCAAAGCAGACAATCATAGCACTGGTATTGTTTAACAAATAAATATCTTGGGGCTTCATCATCATTAAAATTTTGCAGTTTGGAACAGTCATGATACTTCAAACAATGCTGATCCACCTGTTTTACCTTTCTGACTAAATCAGAATTATGATAGATTTAGATCACTGATGGAATAACAGCATTGTGAAGGAAGGGGAAAGGTTAAAATCTTGCCCTGAAGTTTTGCCATCTTAAGCCTTTAATCTCTCATGTTGCTCTGGAGAGGGACCGTGTGTCCTGGGTGATGTTATTTTTTTTTCTTGCCCATTATATCAATTTTCCAGGCTGTTTAAGGACCATTATGGCCAGGCCAGAAAGGGGAGCTGGTTTGATACAGACTGCTGGGCTTTTAAAAGTATTGCCATTTTAAATTACACAACAATAAAGTTATACCTTATTGGATATTATTGATGAAATATGAATTCAGGACTGTTATTAAAAACAAGAAAGGAACTGCTTTAACGACTACCTGGAAGTGTTTGATTTGGTCCCCCAAGCAGGATGGTAGGAAGCCCCAAAAGATACCAACTATGAAACTGATGATGAAACAAAGAAGTCAGGAAGAAAAGGAAGGGCCACAGCAATAATCCAAGGAATGTAGAAACAAAACCATGGTGCCATGGGAATGATTTTCATTCATCTTATGTACCCCAAAGCATTCTGCTCAGTGCTTCTTCGGGGTGGGGGGATCTATACCTTTTTGCAGTGTCAGTGTTATTCCAAATCTACACAGAGTGAATAAAATCTATTCCCATGGCACCACTGTTCTGTTTCTTCATTCCTTGGGATCAAGTGAGGAAGAAAGGTATGAGGACAGAGTTCAGTGATTTCAGCAATGGAGGAAAGTTAGGAGTAGAGCTAACTACAAAGATGGGAAAGGCATCTGAAGATGTCAGCAGTGGCAATGGTTTGGAAGGTGGAAAAAAATGCAAAGTCGAAGGGATTTTTAGCTTCAGTGTTTTTAAACACTTAGAAGTGACTAGACATCAAGAAGGGAAGGTATAATTGCCCAATGCTATGCAAGGTTCCAAATCCATGTCAGGCATGGATCAAATATCGACATTCTAGGTGGGATCACTGGGGAAAGCCAGACAACTTAGTTTAACTGAGTTACCTGACCAATGGGAATAGCTTGGGTTGGGCCGGTTGAACAAAGACTGAGCAGCAGTTTTTGACATTCCCTGGAAAAGTGATTGAGTTACAGAAGAACTTAAGAATATGAAGAGGGTTATTGGGTCCAGGAAATGTGAGTGAATGATTCATGGCCAAGGGTCTGAGGATGCTCTCTGAAGGCTTTAGAGAAAGAGTCCTTAATCAAAATGCTCCTTGGAGCATTTCAACACATGTGCCATTCCTGATATTTTATCAAGGCCTCTGGTAGTCACTTCAGAGGATATTTCATAGAGAGATGGGCAGAGGTATGGAGGGGACTCCCTTGCATTTTGCAGTTTAAGAAGAGAACTTCAAATGAAGAAACGAGTAGACCTCAGTCTCTTCTTCTGACTGTTCATGATATGGAGGTAAAGTAGCTTTCTTGCTTATGTACCATTTGATCATTCTTTTCTTATGCATGCAATTAGAATGTGCAATTGATTTCTTTGGGGCTGTAAAATAGGAATAAAGATGAATGCTCCAGGAAAGTTCCAGGAATGCAAATTATACATTATGCATTTGTAAATGTTGGGTTCAAAGGAAAGCAAATTACAGTCCATTTGGGATTCACAAAAGCATTTATTTCCAATGTGGTCTTATAATTTCTTATGCAACCATTAATACAATATGTACATTGGGTGATATTACAGTCAGGAAGAAATCATAAAGCACTAAAAGTTATAGGTATAAAGGAGTAGTAACACTCACATTAAAAAGACAGTTAAAATTTGAGAAAGAGCCAAACAGACATCTTGGGAATGATATCGGGCACATGGAACACAAACAGAATAGACAAGTAACAAACTTTTGCAAGCACAGCAGTGAGCATGCTATTTGTTTTCCAGACAATGTAGATCAGCTACTTTTAGTAAAGACTATATTGATGACAGAAATAC
>NW_015172686.1:60049-70124 GCF_001447785.1 Gekko japonicus
ATAATGATGACAGAAATACTCCAGAAGAAAACATAGACCTCACGCCCTTACTGCTGTTTCCAATAGGATATATTTTTGGAATATCTTCATCAGATTTGATTCTTTGTTTTTATTAGCTGTCCTTTTGTGTTCAGCTCCGGTCTGAGTAGAATGATGTAGCATTTTGGGGAAAAGATGCATCCCAGTAGCCCAGCACTGGAGGTTAAGATGGAGAAGATCTCCACAGCCACCATGGATTTCCCCTTGGTGCTCAAGTAGGTCGGAATGAAGGACACCCAAACACTGCAAAAGACCAACATGCTGAAGGTGATGAACTTGGCTTCATTGAAACTGTCGGGTAACTTCCTGGCTACAAAAGCCACGGTGAAGCTGATGATGGCCAGAAAGCCTAGAAAGCTCAGGACACAGTAATACATGGTGACTGACCCTTCATTGCACTCTAACACAATTTGCTCAGTCACGGAATGCATATCAAAATCTGGGAAGGGGGGAGACATTGTCAACCACACAGTACAAATAGTACCTTGTAAAAGGGAACATGAAATGACAATGGAACTGGACAGCTTTTTCCCTACCCATCTCCTCATTCTGGACCCTGGCTTTGTGGCCATGAAAGCCAGAACCACAAGAACTGTTTTGGCCAACACACAAGAAACAGCCACCGAGAAGATGATGCCAAAAGCCGTTTGTCGAAGGAGACAGGTAACCTTCCCGGGCTGGCCAATGAACATCAAAACACAGAGGAAGGAGAGCAGGAGGGAGATGAGGAGAGTGTAGGTGAGGTCCCGGTTGTTGGCTTTGACTAAGGGAGAGTCCCGGTGCTTAATAAAGATCCCGAGCACCAAAGTTGTGATGAAAAAGAAGGAAAGTGCAAGAGTGACCAAACTGATCCCCAAAGGTTCTTCATAAGACAAAAAGCTGAAGTATTTTGGCAGGCATAAATTCTGGTCTTTGTTTGGATACTGACCTTCAGGACACCGAGAACATTCATTTAAGTCTGAAAAAGAAAGCATCCTTTTTGTACATGCATGTTTTCGGCAAAGTTCATTGTGATGTACTAAGCTTTCTGCCTTTAGCAGTACCCTCAAAGCAGTGCCCATAAAGCATGCAAGACTTCCCTCAAAAGGTAAAGATAAAAGTTTCCCTTGCTCAAAAGCTAGTCGAATCCAACTCTAGGGGGCAGTGCTCATCTCCTTATCCAAGCCAAAGAGCCAGCACTGTCCAAAGACATTTCTGTGGTGATGTGGGCAGGATGACTAAATGCAGAGGCTCACAGAATGCTGTTTACTTCTCACCAAAGCGGTACCTATTTATCAACTTGCAATTTCTTGCTTTCAAACTGCTAGGTTGCCAGGAGCTGGGGCCAGAAACGGGAGCTCACTCGATGGAGTCTCGAACGGCTCAACTTCCAGTTTGCAGTTCAGTGCCCTACTCTTGGTATAATGAACGACATTATTTCCTGTAGAATTTCTGGATATGCTGCACTTCTTCGTCCCCAACTAGGAAGACTTGCATATCTTGGCATCTTTCCCTTTGCATTAATAAGCACAGATTTCAGGAGAAATGCATTCATCATTAAGCTACTGAGGCTGCCATCCTAAGAACACTTTCCTGGAAGTAAGCACAATTGAATAGAAATGGACTTTCTTCTTGGTAGACCTGTCTTGGATTTCTCCAAGTATCTTGTCAAAATTTCCCCAAGTGTCTTCTCAAAACTCTTTTTCCCAACACAGGCTAAGAAGTGTTGCTTCAAATCAAAGTTACAAAATTCTAGAGAGAGACTAAATCTCACCCTAGCCTTGGTAGGTTCCACCAGACCTTTCAGGCTATCTCAACAGCCCAGGAGTGAAAGGACATGTCTCCCAGTTTCTCAAGGAATTAACAAGAAAAGTCCGCCCTGCAGAGTGGGACTGCAGACTGAGTCCCCAAACAGAAAACAGGTAGCTGGGACTTCCGGATCCAGGCTCAATGACAGAGGGTGTGTGTTGAGCTTGCTCCTCTATCCTCTGATCCTTAACTTTCTTAAGGCTGTTTTCAAAGCCTCAAACTCCCTCCCGAAGAGAGGGGTGTGGTAGGGGACTTGCTTGATTTAAGCCTGAAAGAGTGGCGACTCTTGGTGCTTAGCTAGGTGTTCTGAAACAAGAAAGTGAATAGGAGCCCCAATGAGACTTTGAAGTCACAATGAGCACAAGAGGAGCCCAGAGGATTCCATAGAGTCAGAAAGCAACAACCCTATAATCCAAAATCAACAACACAAGCTAAGTATATTTAAATAAAACTCACCTTAATTAAGTCCCAATGAGGGACAGGATTTATGCTGAAAAAAAGTTGGCCCTCCATTTGAAAACGAACTAAGAAGGATAAGCGGCTAGTAAAAATAAATAAGGTTAAGTGGCTAGTAAAAATAAAAGATGATTAAAGGAGGATGGGGAAAAGAGATAGGAGCAGGATTTAGAGCTTGAAACTACAAAAGGGTTCCCCCCCTTCTCTTCTTTCTTTTCTCTCCAATATATGAGTCTACGTTTTTAAACCGAGCAGTGATTGATGGGGCATATCGAGGCAGGGCATAGAGGCGGCGGCAGACTGACATGGCAGTGACAGGAGTCGAGAGGAGAAAGGCAGATGCAGAGGAGTTACGTGACATGATAGCGACCGGAGCTGTGCAGAGAAAGGCGAATGTGGAGGAGAAAATTGGAGGTGGCTGGAAAATTGGAGGTGGCTGGTGATGTGGCAGCGACTGGAGCCGGGAGCAGAAAGGAGGGAGCAGAGGATTGACATGATGTGACAGCAACAGGAGCCAAGCAGAGAAAGGTGGGAGAGGAGGAGAAAATCAGAAGCGGCTGGATACATTACGTGTGTGGGCACTGTACGAACCCCTATGAAATAAAATGGATGAAATAACAACTCAATTTAAAACAGAAACACGGGAAATTAAGAAAAAGATATTGGATAACAAACAAGAAATAATAAAAATATCATCTATACAGGAAATATTTAAAGAAAAATTAAAAGACTTAGATTTTGAAGTTTTAGAATTAAAGGCTAAAAATGAAAGAATTGAGGACACTCTCATAAATTTTGAAATGGATAAGGCAGCACTAATAATAAGGTGCCAAAATATACCAGAGAATATAGAGAAAAAATTGAAAGAAGAATGGGCACAACATTTAGCAGAATAGCTACAATTAGGTACGAGAGAAGAAATAAAGAATAACATTGAAGATATATACAGGAGAAACTCATCATATGCAAAGAAACATAAAGTTCCCAGAGAGGTACACATTAAATTGTACAGGAAATATATGAAAGAGAAAATACTCAAAGCCACATATGAAAATAAAGTTACCATTCAAGGAGAAGAAATCAAATTCTTAAAGGAAGTCCCTTGGAGAGTAAGGGAGAGAAGGGCTCCCTATCTTAAATTGACAAACCTTTTGAGAAATAATGGAATTGTCTTTAGATGGTTGGTTCCAGAAGGGGTGCTTTTCACTTACGACAGTAAGAGGCAAAGGATAGATTCAACATTTAAAATTGAATACTTTCTAGAGAAACATGGAGAAGACTTGGGGTTTCAAAAAGAGGAAGAAGAAGAGGAGAGAGAGGAAAATAGGGACTCGGAGGAGGAAACTTCAGAACAATAAAAAGGGGAAAGTAAAGAAGCTGCTACCAAAAAGGGGAAGAAAAAACCAAACAAAACTACTTATCAGATTTTAACTAGATTTAAGGAAGAGAATAAAGGAGGGAACAACAATAAATAAACATTACATCGACTAAAAAAATTAAAATATTATCTACTAATATAAATGGGCTGAATAGCCCACAAAAAAGAAGAAAAACATTTAATCAAATAAGTAAAAATCAAGTGGACATTGTATGCCTACAAGAAACACATATAAAGAAAGAAGATATTAAATATCTGACAAATAAAAAATTGGGAAATGCTTTTATAGTGTCAGATCAAAAGAAAAAAGGGGGGTAGTAACATATGTGAAAGATTATTTAAACCCTAAATTGTTAAATGCATCAAAAGATGGAAGGATAGTTGCAGTTGTAATAACAAGAAATGGTAAAGAGACATTGATAGTTAAGATATACGCACCGAACCAAAATCAAGAAACCTTCTATAAATCAAGAAACCTTCTATAAAGAATTACAGACAATATTAAATCTGAAGTAAACTGAAAATATATGTCTAGTAGGGAATTATAATGCCATACTTGACCCTGAAATTGATAGAAAGAGTAACAGGAAAAGGAACAAACCAGGTACAATAATGCCAAGAAGTTTCTTTAAAATAGTGGAAGAGTATAATATTATTGATGCTTGGAGAACTAGAAACTTTTTTAAAAAAGAGTTTTTACATATTACTCACCAAGGCATAATTCTTGGTGGCGAATCAATATGATCTGGATAACATCCAAGATGATACATGAGGTGTTAGAGTGTGAAATTCTACCTAACACATTTGCGGATCACAGCCCTATTATGTTGACTTTAGTGGATGAACAAAAGAAAAGCAGATGGACTATGAACTAAGGACTTCTTCGAGACCAGGAATTTGTTAAAGAACTAAAGAAGAGATCGTGGACTTCTTTAAAAGAAATATACAACCTGAGGTAAAGATTGAAATAGTTTGAGATGCATTTAAAGCTTTCATTAGAGGTTGGTTTATCAATCAGAATGCATGGAAAAAGAAGCAAGATAAAAAGAAATATGAAGCTTTAGTGGAACAAATAAAAATAGAAGAAACTAAAATGAAAAACGCTACAGATGTTATAGATTATAAATTTAAATTACACCTCCTTCATCATAAATTGATTATACTCTTGAATAATGAAATAGCAAGAAAAATTGAATTCAAACAATATTACTTTGAAAATATAAATAAACCTAATAGATGGTTATCTTATAAACTCTGGAAAGAAAGAAAAACGTAAGATACAAGAACTTAAAAGTATAGTGGAAGGGTATTATAAAGAGTTATATCATCAAGAACACCAGGAAGAACAGCAAATTAAAGAATATCTAGAAAAAGGGAACTATACTAAATTTAATGATCAACATAAAAAGACTGAATGAAACAATTGCAATGTGTGAGATTGTAGAATCAGTTAAGAGGCAAAAAAAGAAGAAAAAAAACGCCAGGTCCAGATGGTATTCCTGTGGAATTTTATCAGATATTTCAGGAACAGTTAGATGTAACTTTAAAAGCCTTATTCCAAAAAATAGGAAAATCAGAAGAGACACCTGACTCTTGGAATCATGCACTAATTACATTAATACCCAAACCAAACTCGGAGGGATGTGAAATTAAAAACTACAGACCTATATCTCTTTTAAATTCAGATTATAAAATATTTGCTAACATATTAGCGCACAGATTGAAAACAGTCTTATCGCAAATAATACACAAAGACCAGATGGGTTTTTTGCTGAAAAGACAAATGAAAAATAACTTGTGCATAGTTATCGACGTATTAGATTATTATGAATCACACCCTGAAAAAGAGACCGTGCTAATGTTTCTTGACGCTGAAAAAGCTTTTGACAATTTATCCTGGAATTTCTTGTTACAGAAGTTAGATGTAGCGGATTGTGGAAATCAATTTTCGCCTATAATAAAGGCAATTTATTCAACACAATATGCTAAAGTTCTAGTAAACGGAGATCTGACAAACAATATAGAAATACAGAAAGGCTCGAGACAGGGTTGCCCACTATCTCCATTATTGTTTATCTTTGAACTAGAATCATTAAATAATTCAGTAAGAAACAATGAACAGATAAATGGCTTAAAAATAAGAGGGGAGAAATTTGAATTACTGGCATTCGCTGATGATCTTCTATTTATAGTGGAGAATCCTAAAAAATCTATTAATTTTTTGATGGAATCAATTAAAGCATATGGTTCAGTAGCTGGCCTAAAAATAAACTTGAAGAAAATGAAACTTTTATTAAAAAACTGTCAACCAGGTACTGCACAAGAAATTCAAAAAATAATGTCTATGGAGATAGTGAAAAAGTGAAATATTTGGGAGTTTATGTAACTAGCAAGTGTAGTTCTTTAATAGATGATAATTATTACAAGTTGTTAGAAGATATTAAAAATGATTTTTTGAGATGGAATGAAATACCATTATCTATTATGAGCAAAATTGCAGCAATAAAAATGAATATACTACCAAGATTCCTATTTTTTGCCCAAAATATTCCTATATTAAATTGATCGAAATTTCTTATGGAACTAGATAGGATTACAAGAAAATTTATATGGCATCCTAAAAGATCAAGAATTAAGTGGAAAGTTCTCCAAGACAGAAAGGATAAAGGAGGGATGAATGTACCAAACTGGACATTATATTACCAGGCAGCCTCTTTAACTTGGATAAAAGAGTGGATTACATTGGAAGACACTAGAACATTAGTGTTAGAAGGTCATGATCTTTGTATGGGTTGGCACTCATACGTATGGTACGAAAAAGAGAAAATACACTCGCTTTTTAATCGTCACATATTAAGAGGAGCCTTAAGCAAAATTTGGAATGAGATAAAAGAGAGATTTTATAGGAAAACACCAAGATGGGTCTCGCCACTAGACGCTTTTGTAAAGCCTTCACTTTTGTCAACAATGATAAATTAAAAACAGAAGAGAAATTGATGCGCGAACATCAAATTAACTTATCATGGTGGGAGCGATCTCTATTACAAGATAGGTATGGTAAAGACAAGCTAAGAGGATTTGAAGATAGGAATAACCAACTTGATAAGATCTGGTTATCATCCAGTGATTAATTCAGAAACTTTATAGATTCTTATTAGAGGATTACGAGTTAGATGAAAACACCAAAACTACAATGATTTCATGGATAAAGTATATGGGAAAAAACATGGAAATAGAACTATGGGATACAATTTGGAAATCTGTAAAATATATGAGACCTATATCATATAAGGAAAATATTTATAAAATTTTCCACAGGTGGTACTGGTCTCCAGATAAAAGTGCAAAGTGTTACCCTAATACATCTAATAGATGTTGGAAGTGTAAACTGAATGTAGGGACCTTTTACCACATGTGGTGGAAATGCAGCAAAATACAAAAATATTGGGAAATGGTACATAAAATTATTCTCAAAATTTTAAATTCAGACATTTTGTTAACACCTGAAATTTATTTGCTGAATATAATTCCAAATGGCTACGCAATGCAAGATGTATATTTATTAGTATATATTATAACAGCTGCACGAATACTACTGGCAAAAAACTGGAAAACGGATAAAATACCCTCAAAAGAGGACTTAATATTTAAACTCTTAGATCTTGCACAAATGGACAACTTGAGTTTATTGCTCCAAGGTAAAGACAATAAAATACAGAATAAAAGATGGTTAAGGGTATATAATTGGATAAAGCATGTAACAGATTAATAATATGTAAAACGTTTATAGTATATATAATGCATGTAACAGATTTATAGACCCTAGAAATTTATGTAATCTAAGAAAATGAAATGTTTGTAATCTTTTTAAAATATGAAAAATAAATGGGGGGGGGGGGAAGAAAAAAAAACAGACAGCCGGTAGGGGGTCAAAAGCCAAGACTCTGGAAGAAGGCTTTGTGGTCAGTGAAGGCAAAATTCATGACATGATTAAAAAATATAATTATTTATTTTATGTGCAAAAATATATTAAAAGAGGCAAGACTGTGAAGGAATAAACCAGATAAATCTAAGCATATCCCGCACAGCTAGTACATAGAGTCAAGGTTCCAAGTTACCTGACGTTGGTTCATCTCAGGCAATAAGCTCCAAGATACCCAAGGGCATAGCCCTTCCGAGCAAGTACTCGAGATAGATGCCAATAGCAGAAGTGGAGCCATGTAACCACTGATATGCTTCCGTACAAAGAGGTTACAAAGTCAGCCATATAGCAAAGGCTAACTAGATTTATGGGTCTCTGATTGACCTCAGGCCTGTTAGGCCAATAAGAAACCTGAGAGATGATGTAACTCTCTCGATGTTGCTAAGCATATGATGTATAAGGTGATAGACCAGAGGGAGGAGAAACAAAAATATACTGCAGTTAGGCCTCACCTCTCTTCCCACAGGTGCCCATACCTTCTGTTGCTTGGATTGTGCTAATTAGAAGACCAAAGTAAATTGGAACTCTGTAGCACCCACAGCTGCAAACCATTTAGCTGGCAAGGTCACTCTGCTCTAACTGCCCCTGGGAAGATTTCTGTAGGCCTTTTTGCAACCTGAACTAAAGATTTTATTTCACAGAGCAAAGCAAGAAACCATTTTTCTTTACAGGTCTATGTGCATGTGTGCATATTGAATTACAATCAATGTATCTGCTACTGGAATCTCTTACCTTTTTCATTTGAAATCTTCCCTGCTGGACATGCAAGGCAATCATAGCAGCAAAAAGGCTGCCCTTCCTTCTTTGCCCTGCTAAAACCAGCATGACAGTCCTCATTGCAAAGAGAAAGAGGTTGCACCTAGCCCAAATAGAAGACAAAAGGATTTGGCATGGCATGATGACATGGCCTCTAGAGAATGCTTGGAGTGCAATGGATGGTTGAGAGTTCTCCATCCAAAGCCTTTTATTGGCATATAGGTTGAGAGTTCTATAATACTTAGAGTCCTGTAGTAATGCAATGGGATGGGTGCAGTCTTTGGGAGCCTCTCTCTTTCTTCTGTGAAAGAGCATCATAATCTTTGATAGTATGGTTCTAGCAGTGGGTTTGAAGGACAGTTAAGGGACCTTCCTGGTCTACAGTTTTCTTAGTTCAGCAATATCCTCTCTGGGTGAGGTTGTTTATGTGATATGGATTTCGTGATGGATACTGCCACTGTCATTGTGCAGGGGTACTTCAGCACCGATGGCAAACCTGCCTTGTCTGGCTATGCTCAGGAGTTCTTGTCCTCCACAGCATCTAGAGGACTGTCTCATGTTGTACTAAACCCCACTAATAAAAAGGGACATCTGGCAGATTTACTCCACTGCATTGGGAAGCAGACTGGCGAACTGATGGGAATCTGCCATCTATAACTTCCCTTGTGAATAGGTCATAATCTATTGAACGCCTGGGTGCAGTTAGTTGTACCTTGCTACACTGGTGCTTGACCCCTTAAGATGGTTAATCCCCTTAGCCTTGAGGATCACATAGATTTCTGAAATGCTACCCAGGCAGAGTTTCAGTGTCCATTGTCTTAATTGGAACTTTCTGTAGAATGATTGTAATTAGTTGCAATTGTTTTAATTCGGTTGTTTGTATTTTCGATATACTTCATTTTTCTTTTATAGGCTTCAGTGAATACTTCAAAAAGTGGGACAAACCGGAGTTTTTAAAATAACTTCTGCCTTCTCAAGGCTTTTTTTTTCCCTTTAGGGAATGTATCCTGTTAGTTACTGTGATGGAATCTGTCATGTTGTGTTTGGTCAAGCTGTGCTCATTCATCAGGATACTGCTACAATTGGTAATCTTTGTCTATGCTCTATCTATATCCTTCAGTCTATAAATTTATAATCCCTTTACCCTTGAAAGCACACAAAGGAAACTACTTGACATACCCCAGTGTCAGGAGTGGAGCCCCCACGCCTCCCTCCTTCCTGTCAAGAGGGTCAAAGATGGGAGAAGTGGATTGGCCATCTAAGACCTGGGCCCCGATCCAGAGATCACCGGGAATCCCACGGGTCGAGCCAGGGTCTGGATTCGGGCACCAGACATGGACAGGCACAGGTCCAGAACACCTTTTGAAGCAGGCCCACCACCCAAGGAGGTGGGAAGGGCCAAGCGGGACAGGGTTCCCCTCAGGGATATGACCACCAACGGGTGGGGTGGGACCTCTGGGGGGATAATGGATGGGTGATTAGACCTTGGAGTGGATTGCTGTAAAAGGGAGGCACACACTGGCAGGGAATAAAAAGGCCAATTGCCCAAAACGCAGCCGGGGAGAATAAAGCCCGGTCCCAGGTGCCATGAGGAGGAGTGTGTGGCGTGCTGAGGAAAGGGAAAAAGCGTTAGGTGAAACACAGACCCTCAAACCCGGGACCAAGGCTGGGGGAAC
>NW_015172686.1:71888-83982 GCF_001447785.1 Gekko japonicus
AAGCACCAAGATGACAGAACATCACTTGCCCCAGAGCCCCTATCGATACCTTGTGGCCTATAGATACTGATGGACCTCTGCTCCATATGCTTATCTAATTCCCTCTTGAAACCGTCCATGGTTGTAGCACCCACCACTTCCTGTGGCAGTGAATCCCAAGTGTTAATCACTCTTCGGGTGAAGAAGTACTTCCTCTTATCCGTTCTAAGCAGCACGTACCTATTGGTTTACTTAGACTTGTCATTAATGTTTGACAAGTCTATCGTAGTGTCTTGGGAGATCAACTGCAGTAAAGCTTTCAGGGGGGTTCTGTTCTTTCCTGAAGAGAGCTCCAATAATTTCTGTCATTGTAGAAGTGTGAGGTGATTTGGATATACTTGTAGAGACTCTCTAAGGGTCTCAATTTGCTCTGTAATATTTAGGTAAAAATATTTTAATTGGGAGTTGGCTGTAATGAAAACCTAGATGATACATCCATTGCTGTCATTCCTGTAGAGGCTCCTCCGGATGTCTTGAACCAGTATCGTCAAGCTTTGCTTTAAGTGGCTGTTGGAGACCAAGATGAAATGGAATCCTCGACAAGAAGAAAATGAAGCTTTCTAGTGATGATTCTGCCAGTTAGATGGGGGGAGATTATATCTGAGAGAGTAAGTAAAGACACTGAGGGGTGCTCTTGGATCCATCCTTGGTAATGGGGAGGAGGGTTGGCATGGACCAGGTTTTAACTCACAAGGTATCTCCCTAGGTTACTCTGCCGCATTAGCTATACTGATCTATCCCAGTGTAATCTCTGGATTGGTTTACTGAGATGGAATTTAAATGGAACATCCCTTAAATTGATTTGGAAGCTTCAGCCAGTGCTTAACACAGTAAGCTTAACACTGCCACAGGCACTTGCTTCACAGCACGCCCTCCACAGAGTGCTTCTCAGCCCATTACAGGGAATTTAAGTCACTGTAGGAATTACATAGAATCATAGAGTTGGAATGGACCTCCCGGGTCATCTAGTCCAACCTCCCTGCACAATGCAGGAAATTCACAAATACCTCCCCCACACACACCTACAGTGACCACTGTTCCACACCCAGAAGATGACAAAAAAAACCTCCAGGCCAAAGTGGCCTGGAGAAAAATTGCTTCCTGACCCCAAAGCGGCAATCAGCCTTTCACAGGACATGTAAGAAAGGGCCACAAGAAGTAAGCATTGAGACAACCCTTCCTGCCCTCCCTCTCATGATCTGCCTGAGTTCACACACGTACATTGTAGGAAGTTTAAAAGCCACATTCACTCTACACTTCCAGGGATTTATTAAGAGTGTTTCAGACAGCTCTTCTTGGAGGTTGATGGAAATTTACAGCTAGAAACTGAATTATTTGGTTGAGAGGGATTATCATAATTCTTATAATGTTGGCCATTTGAATGCATTGGGATGTTTTATAATGACTGAAAAAGCCAGAATTAATTTTGTGGTAGATTGTCCTGGTGATGTTTTATTTGTAAGTCATCTTAATTTCCCAGAGAAAAACAGGTACAAACATTTTAAGCAGAAAATTCATTTAACAAACAAGTGAATATGATGGGAATGTCACCTGCCACCACTCTTGATTCAGAAGATTCCATCGCCCATCAGGAACAGTTGCTCTGAATCTGGAGGACCACATAGCCTGCAAAGCATGGACCACAGCATAGACACCATTATAGATGTTATAGCTGTGGGTAGTTGTGGTTGTTTCAAACACAGATTCAGGAAGATCCTTCAGTTTCTCCTCTCCAGTACAGATTTCCCCACCCTCCTTGTCTACCGTAAAGTTGGAGAATGAACATAGAAATGCCTGTTGCCAGAATTGTCTGATAAAGCCATCTTCTTTTGCAGAGGTGAGATTTTTCTCCTGGAGAAACTTTTGGAATCCTGAGAGCTCCGCTGAGTGAACTGCAAAGGAGATGGCACCATGGACAAAACTGATGTCCCAGTTTCTTTGAAAGGGATGTGAAGTGAAGTCCACCTGAGCTGTCAAAATCCAGATTTTTCCTTTTGCCTCAACTGGTATGTCTTCAAATTCTGGGATTCGGAGAAACAGTCTTAAAAATATCATGGTCTGAATTTCACCATGTAGGACCATAACTTTGGCAGTGCTTCTCATGACAAGTTTGTATATTTCAACCCCTTCTGACATTACTATAGCAATTTCACTGGAAAATGCTGTTGCTGGAATTGTTGCTATGAAGTCAAAGCAGATGCCATTCTGAGATAGCATAGGAGCTATGTCCTGCACAAATATTTCTCCAGTCTCATCGCTCACAGAAATCACCCCAATCCAAGTCCACCTGAAATACAGCAATAAATGAAGAATCCCCAAATTTTGATGGGCCTGGTTTGGGAACATATGGTGAAAGAAAACAGATTGTGTCTTGTTGTCCATCTTTGGTGCAGAACCATAAGATATCTCAAGAAAGAAGAATTGGGAAAGATATTTAAAAACTTAAATCAGGGTCAATTAATTTCCACAACATATTATTGATCATATAACTTGGCTTGCCAACTAAAGTTAATGTTTGCAGTAATGTGACCTACGATGAGATACACAGAGGCTCTACATTATTATATCATTGCTACACACCTAAAAGTATTAATTGCATTTTGTTTATAGTCCAAGGAATATAAATGTATCTTTTTTTTATTTTTTACCACTATAAACTACAATCTACACACTACAAATAGAGAGTAACAAGGTACATTAATAGTCTATTTTACGCTTTGGATATTTTCCTATGAAATTATGGTTACACTATATCATTTAGTTTCTAATAAAAAGTATTCAAATAGAAAGAACAAAAATGAATTTTTGGTTATTATATCGCATCTGGGCAGTAACACAAATTCATTAAATTTTAACATAGCAAAAACTCAGATCTTCATTTAGATGTCTTCTTGTCTTTCCGTTTCTTCTTCTTTTGCCAGGGGAGTTTAACCTTATATGATCTGGGGGCAGAATATAAATGTATCTGAAGAAGTGAGCAGTGACTCATGAAAGCTCATACCATGCAACATATTTTGTTAATCTGTAAGGTGCTACGGGGCTCTTGCTCTTTTCTAAAGCTACAGACAGAGTAACATGGCTAGGCATCTTGATCTACTTCCAAGGAGTTCAATGAATTGCTTTCCCTTGACGCTGCCCATAAGAAGTACATTTTTTTATTGTAATGCTAGTTCTGGTCTCCAAACCACATCTAAAAGACAAGAAATTTCATTCTCCCTTCATAAACCTTTACCTGTGGGATCTTGTAGATGCAGAGAATAACTGCTGTGAAGAGAGCGATGTTGGAGTTTGGTCCTGTAATGACCGCAACTGGGTTGTTCTGGGCATCACACCTGTAGTTGGGAATGAATCTGCCTTTTGTGGAGAGAAGTTCCATTGATGCCAGATAGGTCCAACTTGCACTGAAATGGCTGTTGTAGATGTCAAAGCCCAGAGTGATGTTGGGTAAGATCTGGGAGTTTTCATTGATTTCCTTTACAGCAAATTCCAAGGCTAGGATCTGCTGGTAGTTCTGAGTCAGGATCCTGCAATAAAGGCAGAGAACTTCAAGTTGAAAGGGAAGGTTTCTTCTTTCTGATTCCAGCCTAGATCAATTGTTACCTATAGCTACCTTTAACCAAGACACCAGACAGATGACACGTGTAGAACATAAGAGTCACATCTGAGAAAATATATTATGTTCTATTCTGAAGCTATCAAGAATATCCTCCCCCCCTCCAGGAAAGAAGGCATAAATATTATTTAAACAATAGATACATAACTAGTCCTGGGACCAAAAAAAAATGGGGGCGGGGGACACATGCATACACAATCAGAGCAATCAGTTTACACATAATGCAAAAATATCACTGAAAAGTATGAAGGGAGACGACAACACATAGCAACAGCACCTGGGCTTGGAAAACAAGAATGAAAAGAGAGAACAAAACACAGGTCCCAACTTTCTCCATCCCTCTAAAACTTAATCAAATTTACATGCACAATTTGATGAATAATCCCGTTTCTTACAAAGGGTCATCGAAGAGTTCCTCAGATGGACGGTTTTCAAATGTTATTGGGTGGGAGAACATGTAGATCTGGGACATAATGCCAGCAATGCTGAGGTCCCCTAATTTATAGTATTTGTGAAGGATAGGAATAGGATCTTTCATGAGACACTGAGGAAACTTACACTGTGCCAAAGGGACTAACACTAAGACGAGCACCAAAAACACCATCATTCTGGGGGAACTTTTCCGTTTGGACACCAGTTCAGCTATTCTGGCAATGTTTTCAAGTGTTTCTGAGAATTCCAACTTGAATGATCATGCAACTAACTGTAATCTTGTCTTTCACTGAGTCAGAGCTCAGACGGATGGATCCTTCTCTATCCTTATGCCAGTCCCTGATTGATTCAGGGAATATTAATGGCATCCTTAAATCTTGGATAACTTTTTTGCTAGGGGCTGTTGGTTTTTTCTAGGAACATGAAATACATTTAGAAGTAATAGTGATAATTTTGCTAATTGCAGTGGTGATAATGATATACCCAGGTATATTGCAGGAAAAAAAAAACATTCTGATGTCACTTCCCTCTTATTGATTTTTTCCCCTTTTGGATTAATATTATTATTATGTGTACAAGGAAGCAAGCACGTGTCCCGATGAACTTATGGTGGGCACTATCATGATCAACCAGTCTGAACTGGACCATATAATCCCAGTAGTGTTGCCAGTCCCCCGTTACAGGCAGGGGATCCCCTTGCTCTATGTGGCAGTGGGAGAAGAACAAAAGTGTGGCTGCAGACTTACCAAAGGCTATTTTGGGGCTTCAGGGCTTGGCATGAGGAAGGGAAAGGACCGTGTGTTCCTTCCAATGGCCTTTCCTGGTGTCTGCAGGGTGAGGCTCAGGCACCTTCCATGTGGACATCTAATGGGTGGCCACCAGGAACTTGTGTTTGATGGGTGGGGCTTCAGAGAGGGCAGACCCAAGTAGTGCAATTTGCTCTTCCCCTATTTAAAGCCCTCTTCTGAGTTCATTCTTGCAGTTCTTTAAGAGCAGCCTTCTCTCTCTTCCTCCCTCCCTCATTTTTAAGATTGCATTTTGGTCATTCTAAATCTGTTCATTATGTCACCCAGTGTTCCCTCGAAGCTCCATAGTGCTGTGAGCAAAAACTCTACCTTGTGAGTAAAAAAACCTAGACCCAGTTCACACAAAGCATTTCCCGCGCTAAAGATATGGAATTTCTGGGCGCAATCACACCGCAACATCTGGGAAGCGTAGTGCTCCCATGGCGAACCCGTGGCTTCCCGCCGAAGATGTGGATTAAAAAACTAGTACTTACGAGGTACTAGTTTCCGGAAAACACGGGGCAAGGGAGGGTGTCTGATCCACTGGAATCCCATAGCATACGGCCCCCACCCATGACCCGTCGCAAACAGGGTTGTTGTTTTTCCAAGTCTCCACAGGATGCACAAAAGCGCCCAACAGCGCATGCGCACAAAGAGGTGAGGAAAAAAACATCCCGTTTGCCATGGAAGCGGCGCCTAGCGATTGCTGGTGTGATCGCGCTGTGCCGCTTCTTTGCCATGCTGCAGGATAGTTGTGTGATCGGCACCTCCCTCCTAACCACAGGACCTCGACGGGACATGTGATAGGACAGCCACACGTTATTTTGCTCCAGGGCAAACAGCCACCCCCCCCCACATTTTCTGGCCCGTGTGACCGGGGCCCTAGTCACATTAAAGTAGTTAGCAAATCAACATTCGACTACCACATAAATTAGTTTTTTAGATAATTTCCATAGCCTTGTAAAAATCTCAGAAGCAGTTATACTATATTTTAAGAATAATTTGAACATTATAAGAAAAGCAGAAGCCTTGGAGAACAGACCAGCACTTGGGGGGGGAGGGGACTATTGCAGACAACTTTGGGGTTGTTGTTTTTTTAAGTGAAATATTACAAATTACAGGACAAGTACAACAGAGGCGGAACACTCACTGTTAGAACCCTGCCTAAGCTAAGAAACAGGAAGTTGCTTATGTGTTATCAACCTGCCGAAACTACATATTTGTTCAAATATTTATACACTTTTCCTTGGATTAAAAGCAGTTTATAAATCATACTGAAGAACATAAAAAGTGTGCAAAAAATCTATTCCTCCATCTCCTTTATAGCCTACGGGAACGATTATTGTCAATGGGTCGATAGGGTATAATGGAGAACCAATACTGGGGTATCCAGTGTTGAGAGCCAGTTTGGTTTAGTGGTTACAAGTGCGGACTCTAACCTCGGAGAACTGGGTTTGATTCCCCACTCATTAACATGTAGCTGCTGGTGTGACCTTGGGTCAGTCATAAGTTCTTTCAAAGCTGTTCTCTCAAGGGCGGATCAGGAGAAAGCTCTCTGAGCCCCACCTACTTCCCAGGGTGTCTGTTGTGAGGAGGGGAAGGAAAAGGGATTGTAAGCCACTCTGGCACTCCTTTGGGTAGTGAAGGGTATGGTATAAATCCAATCGCCACCTCCTCCTCCTCCTTCTTCTAGGGCTGTTTTTGAGGTAGAGGCGTCAAACTTGCAGCATAGCAGCTTGAGCCTCTCCTCAACACCCACCCACCCCCCCGTTTCAAAAAGATTGGAGCAGAGGCTCCATTTCTATAGCCCCCAGAATGAGCTGCCCACATCCTACATTTTTTTCAATGGAGGGGAGATGCCTTAGTGTAAGGAGGAGCTTAAAATCCCTGAGCTGGTGCTAAACCTTTGTGTGTCACACCATGTAGCGCAGCTTAGTAGGAACACTGGCTGTTCATTATGCCTCACACTTCTCTGAGAACAGCCCTCCCTCCCTCCTTTTTAAATTTGTATTGTGGTTACTCTTAATCTGTTCATTATGTCACTGCTTCTTGTGGTTTAGGCATTGTGCTGAATCCATTTAAGAGGGGCAGGCTATGAGTTAGGAATCCCCTTGAGGGGTCTTGGGAGTTGAGCCCTTGCAATGGTGGTCCCAGCTTGGGGGCAGTCTCAGGGCTCCCCTCCCAGGTGGAAAGGGTTCCACACAGAGGCTTGTACCTCGTGTGAGACAACTTGCTTATCACTCCTGGTTGCCCCAACATGTGGGTTGCAGATGGGTTTCATCAGCTGACGGGCAGATCACCCAATGCCTGGATCCTTACCCTATGAAGTGCCAATGCTCCTTTGTACTGTAATCAGTAAAAGCAGTGACCTGTTTTGTCCGAAACGTGTTATTGGCTGATTTCGCACTAGAACTGCCTTGCGGTTGCGCCGCTGTTTGTACCGACACTATTGTCAATTTCACACCCGAAGCTGTGGTGCTGCATTTTGACTCACTGCATTTTGACTCCCGCATTTTTGTGATCCTGTTTTTTGAGGATCACGAAACTGCAGAGGACTTCGGTCAAGATGCAGGTCAAATGCAGCCTCGCAGTTTCGGGTGTGAAATTGACCAATAGTGTCGGTGCAAACGGCAGCGCAACCGCGAGGCAGCTCTAGTGTGAAATCAGCCATTGTGTAGTGGGTTGAACGCGTGGGTTCGGATCCCATCCTCATCACCATTATTGTGTAGTGGGTTGAACGTGTGTCGAAATCACTGAGACCGATGTAGGGCTCAGCATGGTTTACTGGTACACCACAAAGACAAAGTCAAACAGCCATCTGGCCAACTATATACACACCTGGGGACACACCCCTAGGTCCCGTTGGTGGGTTTAAGTCTCCCGCCACTGTCCCATTGGTCCCCCAGTGGAGAGACCAGGAGCCTAGTCCCCATTGTTCCTCCAGAGTCAAGCTCTGGAGTGTTCACTGGCCCCTGGTCAGTGGACACAACATGTGTATTCATACTTCTTTTGTTATGCCTTGTTTCCTTTCACTTCCTGGTGCTCTACCTGCCCTTCGGACTGTGTGTAATAAATGGCCATCAGGCCTATGATGTGATGTCACTTCTGGGGAAAACCTCTAGGAAATACAGAAAACTATAGAGTTTCTGGCATTTCATACAGAGAACTGACTCTCCCCCCACCTTTTCCGTAGGACTAATGTCATTTTTTACCACAGAAATTTTACCATACCATTTCTAGAAGGTATATTATGCCCTTGCCAGTGGGCCCATGTCCGCATCCCCTTCCAAAATCCATGGAATGTGGTAGCATAAATGTAAAACTTTAGTAGGTGGCAATGTACCAAATTTCTTGAGCAAAAAATAATAATAATTGCAGTCACTGCAGAAAGAATCTTCTACGGCTATGCGCTCAATTGCTTTGCAGGTAGGGTTGCCAGGTTGTGTGCTCTTTCCGACAGGGGTGGGAGGGAGCTTTCTGGATGTGAGGGGTGAGTGATGTCATCATACCGGGGACATTATGTAAGGCTGAGGCAGCTGCCCAGTGGCAAGTAAAAAAGGTAAAGGTTCCCTTGCTCGAAAGCCAGTCGAATCCGACTCTAGTGTTGCGGTGCTCATCTCCGTTTCCAAGCCGAAGAGCCAGCGCTGTCCGAAGACGTTTCTGTGGTCATGTGGCCGGCATGACTAAACACCAAGGCGCACGGAATGTGATTACATTCCCACCAAAGAGGTACCTATTTATCTACTTGCAATTTCTTGCTTTCGAACTGCTAGGTTGGCAGGAGCTGGAACTAGAGACGGGAGCTCACTCCGTCATGCGGCACCCGGGTCTCGAACTTCTGAACTACTGACCTTTCACAGCCTGCAGTTCAGCGTCTTAACCACTTGAGCCACCGCAGTGGCAAGTAGGAGCCCACAAAGTCACGGGATCCCCCACTCTCACCTGGGAGCTGGCAACCCTAACTGCAGGAATTCAAATAAAATCTGGTAAGTGAAATGACTGATTGATGCATTCAGAAAGTATGTGCAACTAACTGAGAAATCACTGTCTGCTCATAAAAAGACATTAAAGTTTCCACCATCGGAGCTAGTTAGGGTAGTTACTTTTTCCAGTGTAGAGTTGGGCTTATCTTGTAAAGTTGCCGCATTTAGCTTTCATAAGTCTCTGAAATAGTTTACATTGCTTCTGAGCTCTTCCACAGGAAGCTAAGGAAGACCAGTCCCAGGGCATCTCACTCCTAGACTTCCTCATTCCCCATTTCCTGAAAGCTTTCCTGATTAATAGAGTGCAGCAGGATTCACTCCTCACCAGGTAGTCCAAGGAGTGGACTGGTTGATATTAGCAGCCAAGATTATCATCCCTGGAGCTTTAAAGGATGGTGAGGAGAAGTTAAAGATATCCCGAGGAGCCCTTCCCCTCATTCCATGCAGCTCCTTTGAGAAGTGGTGCTGAACATCAGGGTATGCCCTCTGAGAAAGCTGTTATAGGGGGACATATGGGAAGGTTTCTCTCCTGCATTGGATATGCGTGTTGTTCTTGTAAACTCACAGCTGCATTAGGTTGGCACCTACATAAAGATTTTTTTGCATTTTTTCCTCTAGAATATCTTCTGAATGCAGCTGTCTCCTTCTGCAGTGTTGCAAGGGAGGAGAATTGGGACAAAGCCAGATGTAGTTGATTCTGCCCAATGTTGATTCTGGCTCTGCCTACTATTGACTGCCCCGCCCAAGTACTCACAATGCCTACCAATGGCCACTAGACCCAGAGAGAGCCATAAGGATGGGCCCAATGAAATAGGACTGTCCTGTTTGAAAGGCTGAGGGAGCCCCTGCCTGCCTGCTTCTTTGTAGGGCAACAGTTGCTTGGCTGGAGTGCTGAGTATAGGTTCCAACCTCCGGGTGAGGTTTGGAAATCTCCAGAAATTAAAACTGAGCCGTTCTACTAAAGAAAATGGCTGCTTTGGTGGGTGGACTATATGTCAATATGCCCTGTTGTGGTCCCACCCCTCCCCAAACTCCACCTTCCCTAGGCTGTGCTCACCAATCTCCTGGAATTTCCCAACCTGTAGTTTGGCAGCCCTAGATGAGTTAAGCAAAAACAAGGCAGAGGCTCCCTCATTCATCCTAATGGACCAGATTCCTCTGCTTTAGCTAGAAGTAAGTGGGATACAGGATAGGTCTGTGTCCTCTCCTGAAAACTATCTGGCATTTTCCCTTCTCTCTCTTAATTTAGGAGGCCTGAATACTTAAAAAAAAGTAATAAATCGGAGAATCAGGGCCAGGCAATGGTCAAAAAGGCTTAGGGTCTCAGCATGTTTTAATCAGGTCTGGGCACCCTGTATCTTCTTTCTGGTGACCGGTGCAATCCACAGGATTGTCCTACATGAGATGCTACTAAGGATGGGATGATCTTCGCTGATATACCACCTCTTGCTGATGCCTGCCATTTAGCTGATCCCCTCGCCCCCCCAAAACTGAAGGCAGAGATTCAGCTTTTTAAATAAAAGCAGAAAGGGGTAACACTGAGGAAAGCAGGATAACTTTGATAGTTTGACGGAGTTACCTAAGCAAGGGAATAGCTTGGGTTGGACTGGTTGAACAAAGACTGAGCAGCAGCTTTTGACCTTACCTGGAAAAATGATTGTGTTACAATATGAAGAGGATTATGGGGTCTAGGAACTCTGAATGAATGATTCATGGCCAAGGGTCTGAGGGAACACTGAAGGCTCTATCAAAGTGGTCCTTAATCAAAGTGCTCCTTGGAGCATTCCAAAGGCTCAGCTGTGCCTTTCCCATTTTGCGTGTCCTAAAAATTCCTCACCATTTGAAATGCCAACCCAATGCTGATATCAAACTCGATATCAAATGAGATCAGGGGTCATTTTGTAGAAAAAAGGCTAGGGGGACTCATTAGCATAACTCATTAGCATATGCCACACCCCCTGACATCAGGGGCCTGGCGGTGTACCTGCAAGGCTGACGGGAGTGCGAGGAAGCCCCGCCAAGGCCCTCCCTGGCTCCAGGCAGGCAGGGGTGGGGAGAGGCGGGGAGGAAGCAACCTATCCTCCCTCTTCTCCTGTCTCCTCCTGGCTTAATGAGGGCTGGAAGTGGGGTGGCTGGAAGCAGGGGGCGGGGCTTCATCATGTGCCCCGCCCCCACACCTCACCCAGGGGAACTGCGATCCCCCGCGTTCCCCCTCGAAATGACCTCTGAATGAGATATTTTATCAAGGCCTCTGGCAGTTCAGAGAATCTTCACAGTGAGATGTGCAGAGGTCTGGAGGGGATTTCCTTGCATGTGAAAGTTTAAGAAGAGAACATCAAATGAAGAAACAAGTAGACCTCAGTCTCTTATTCTGGCTGTTCACACTATGGAGGTAAAATAGCTTTTTGGCTGATCTACCACTTGATCATTCTTTTCTTATGCATAAAATTCGAATGATCAATCAATTTCTTTAGGGCTGTAAAATAGGAATAAAGAAGAATGCTCCAGGAAAGTTCCCAGAATGCAAAATGTGCATTGTGCATTTGGAAAAGTTGGGCTCAAAGGAAAACACTTTACAATCCGTTTGAGACTCCCAAATGCAATTATGTCCATGGGTGTCTAATAATTTATTATGCAACCACTGATAACATCTGAACATCTGGTTATATTAAAATCAGGAAGAATTAATAAAGCACTAAAATTACAGGTATAAAGGAGGAGTAAAACCTACATTAAAATGACAGTTAAAATTTGAGAAGCAATCAAATTCTGAAAGACTTTGGGGGATGGTTTTAGGCACTAGAAACACAACAAGAACAGGCAGTTTACAAGCTTTTGCAAGTCCCAGCTGTGAATATCATATATGATACCCAGACTAAGTAGATAGGCTACATTTAGTAAAGACTGTAAAGAGGTCAGAAATGCTCTGGAAGAAAACATAGACCTCATCCCCTAAATATGGCTGATTCCAATCTATATAAATATAAAAGAAAGTCCCCAAACCACTGGACCTAGAGACACCAAATTTGGGGAGAGCGCTCTTACCATTGTGTCGGTGTTTCCTAAGAAGGTATTTTTAGACATTCAACCCCTAAGTGGGTCAAAAGGGGGGAAATGTGCTTCCCCATTGATTCCTATGCATCTGCAAGGAAGCTGCCTTTCTGCACCCCCTACTCTCAGATTGGTCAGCTGCAGAGCTCAGCTTAACCCTGAAGTGGAAGGCGGCAGGAGTTGACTTAACA